>NC_057798.1:529948174-529952613 GCF_018294505.1 Triticum aestivum
CTTCTGGGCCGCTGACCAGAAGGGCCCACACCCCTGTCAAAAAAAAGGGTTTTCAAAAATATATTTTAGTAAAATTAATTAATTAATTAACTAATTAATTAGTGGGTAATTAATTATTTAACTTAATTAACTCTGTTTAACTACCCTAATTAACTAGGTTAACTAATTAGATCTGTTTATTTAAGTTGGGTCAATGACAGGTGGACCCTAGTCAAACTTTTGACTGGTCAACAGTTGACTGTTGACTGCTGACTTAGTAGTCAACAGGGCCCAGTGCCAACCTCTGTACTGCTCTGCTGTGTACACTTTGTGTGTGCACGTAGCAATTTAGTCTTTTGTTTAATAAATATTAAATCAAATAATTTCAGAATATTGTTAAAACTTTGAAAAATCATAGATAATAAATCGTAGCTTGGATGAAAAAGTTTTATACATGAAAGTTGCTCAGAATTTTGAGACGAATTAGGATTTGCGGTCCGTTCGTCTGCCACACGTCCCTAGCATAGCGAACATGCAAACTTTCCCCTCTGATTCATCTGTCTGACAGACGTCCGGAACCGGGAAAACTTTCCCGGATGTTGTCCCCCTTCCCCGCTATCATGTAACCCTGCGTTAGAACACCTCTAGCATCGCTTATTGTCATGTTATGCATGTGTTTGCATGTATTTACTGTTTCTTCCCCCTCTTCTCTTCGGTAGACCCTGAGACTACTCCTGATGCCACTGTGATCGACTACGTCACCGACGACCCTCCTTCTTGTCTGAGCAACCAGGCAGGCCCCCCCTTTGATCATCCCGATATCGCCCATTCCATTCTCTCATGCTTGCATTAGATTTTGCTACTGTAATTGATTGCTCCTATTCTGATGCATAGTCTGTTTTGTACCTGCTGTTGTACCTTACCTGCTTATCTTAAACTGCTTAGTATAGGTTGGTTAGTGATCTATCAGTGACCCCCACTTTGTCCTTGTTGCCCTTGCTTCATCGACGACCCAATCAACGTGATCGACGACTAGAGCCCGGCACCTCACATCACATCACGCCCCTTTTTGTTGCTCGACTCTGTAGAGTTACCATCGAGTGACGAGGGTGGAACCTCATACATCACTCTTGATGAGATCTCTGTAGTGTAGCTATTTGGTCATGGTCAACGAGGGTGATTTCCTCATTCACCATTCTCGATACAGCTATGTCGTGCAACACCTCAAGTGTGAACCTCGAGGGTGGATCCTCTTACGTTCACCTTGATGATTACATCGAGTGGAATCCTCCGTGGGTGATTCCTCGGGTTTTCCCCTTGATGTTTGGACACACGATTACAATTGACTTTACTTGAGACCTTGGTGAAAGTCGGGCGGGCCCGGAGAGCACCCGCAAGATAATGACGTGGCACGGCCGGGCATTCTGGGCCCTTGTCGTAAGTCCACGAGACGGGGCAACGGGGTCACTTTGATCGTGAGTCTCTGCTCGTCTCCGCAAGCTAATAATACACTATGGTTTGGGTATTTGTTCTGAGTTAGCCTCTGGCCTTTACGCACCGACCACCACGCGAGAATAGTTATGGGCCTCGGTGTCGTGGTATCAGCCGAAGCTTTGTCAGACGTCCAGTTCACCGGTGCGGCACGGCTGGGCCGACACCATCCTGTAGTGGTGGAGCCTAGACTCGCCCTGCACGCAACGGCCCGGAGTGCAACGGGCGATGGGCCGAGACCCTGGAGTGCTTAGGAGGTAGACCGACGGGGACCTCTCTGCTGAGCCTAGGTAGGACTGCGACGTGTTGATCTTCCGAGGCCGGGATTTGACCACAGAAAGGTGTGTCCAGCCAGAGTGATCGAGCATTTTGGAAAATGTGGTGCACCCCTACAAGAAAGATTATCTATTAATAGCCGTGTCCACAGTAACGGACGTTCAGACTTATATCATGATCTTATACAACTACAAATGGATACTTGAGATATGTGGCTCCGGATTGCTTTCTCGCAGGGAGTCGAGGAAGGATCTCCGGGAATTAATGTTACAACATGTTTGTTAATTAAACTGCTATTCTTTACTCTCCTACATGCTGCAAGATGCTTGGAGCTGCTTGAAGATGCTAGTCTTCGATAGGCTAGGCCTTCCCCCTCTATTCTGGCATTCTGCAGTTCAGTCCATAGATACAAACCTTCCATTGATACCAGTGCATACTTAGTATAGATCTGATGCTTGCGACTACTTTGGATGAGTACTCACGGTTGCCTTGCTACCCCTTTTCCCCTTCCTTCTTCTTTCCGGTTGATGCAACCAGATGGTGGATCCTTGGAGCCAGATACCACCCCCGTCGACTACTACTACATGGAGGCCGCCGACGACCAGGAGTAGTTAGGAGGTCCCAGGCAGGAAGCCTTGCCTCTTCGATTGTGTTGCTTTTGTGCTAGCCTTCTTAAGGCAAAACTTGTTTAAGCTTATTTCTGTACTCAGATATTGTTGCTTCCGCCGACTCTTGTGTATCGAGCTATGTATTTGAGCCGTCGAAGCCCCTGGCTTGTAATATAAAGCTTGTATTATTTTAATTTGTGTCTAGAGTTGTGTTGTGATATCTTCCCATGAGTCCCTGAACTTGATCGTACACATTTGCATGTATGATTAGTGTACGATTGAATCGGGGGTGTCACAACACGCGTCCTCTTAGTGTTCACCACGGCCCCACTTGTTGGTCGCCCAACCATCGCCAGCGATCGTTTTAAACGCGGCCACCTAACTCGGGCCCGCCTGGCAGTGGGTGGTCCTTTTTAATCAAAGCATGCGGCAGGGCCGACCTCATACACTTCTCTCCCCCGTCCACATCTACCCACCGTTTAGCCCACGCTGGCGACCACATACCCTAGTTTTCTTAGCTCGCCTAGTCTGTGTCCAGCATGTTTTTTTAGCAAGGGCAAGCTCACCCCTGGCGCAAGCTCTTCCCGGACGACGCCACCACCTCGCCGTGGTGTGCCTCCACGGGAAAGGGAGTGTCTATACATCACAGTGCACCAGGCTAGGTGGCACTGACAGTACCGGCAGGCGCGGCCCTATCCGGATGTCAACCTGCCGCATGGTTGGCATTTGGATCCCCACCGCATCACCATGCCGACGATGGCTCTGTCGGTGCGCGCGCACGCCAAGAAGGTGCGTAGGCAACGCGAGTTGCTAACACCGGAGCAGCAATGCCACCCTGCTTACGCGGCCGACTCCCCCAACTAGGAGATATGGTTCGCCATGGAGCACGAGCAGGAGCGCTTCCACGGCGTGCAACTCGACCCCACCGTCCGACCGCTGCCCCCCTGAGGTGAAGCCACAGGAGGAGGGGATCAAACGTGTCACATCATCATCCACTAAAACTACTTTGTTGCCCATGCATACCCCAATTTAATTGTTCCATTTTCGATGGTCCTACATACATGCATACTCTTTGTTCACACAATTACTTCTTAAAAATCATAGCCTTTGAGTTAGGTCATTTCATTCATACAAAATTTATTCAAAATCATTCTTTTAAATCCCGCAGCAACGCGCGGGGGGGGGGGTGTTGGTGGATCACCTAGTTTTCAGAGAATTGCTTCTATAATGCTCACATGGCAAGTGCTTGGAGTTTTCCGATATGACTCATGGCAAAGTAAGAACCTGCTTTCTTCCGCCTGGCACTTTTAGTTTTTGTTTTGTTTCCCATTACATGGCAAATGTACATAATTTTGGTTCATTTCGCCTGGCAAAATTATAAATTTTTGTGTCCTAAATAATGGCAATTTTATAAGTGCTCACATGGCAAACTTACGAATCTTGTTTCTCAAAACCACGAGAATTCTAAAAAGAATGTTCCTACTTTATCACTTGGCAAAATAAATCTACTTATTGCCATGTATATCCCTGATTTCCTCTACAATGTTTGCACTCTTGTTTAGAAACATGCCAAGTTTCTTAATTTTTTAGTACTAGTTAATGACAAAATAAATAGAAAATGTTCGCAGCAAACATGGCAATTTTTTAAAGTGACGTGGCAAGTTTTTGAAAAATTGCTTAGCCCAATAGTGATTTTTGCCTACTCACATATGGCACTTTTAAAACAGATTTTTATTGGTCACATGGTAATTTTTTAAACAAAAATAGAGATCAAATTTGTGTTTTGGGCGTGGCATTTGTAAGAGTAAAATCATGAAAACTTGTTTTTAGGACCCGGAACCTTGATGTGGTGATAATACAAATTAGCTAGCTTGAGCCTGCTCGATAACTTCTTCAAATACATGTTGGCAAAAGTTACGACAACATATCATTTTTTTAGTTTTCTTGTTTGCTTAACGACATCCTAAGTTCTTTTTCATGGTAACTTAAGACTTGTTTTTCCATGATTAATTGATTGTCCTACCCTGGACTACACCAAATTTGTTTTATTTGTGTGTTTTCGTACAATAGCATACCATTTCTTCA
>NC_057798.1:530252782-530381874 GCF_018294505.1 Triticum aestivum
GCTGCCGTAATTCCTATCTCTCGACAGGAACCGCAGATCTCAGAGTCAATCTGACGCCCAAGAGGAAGGGGCCTACGATGGTGGATGCAAGAATTGTGGCAGTGAGACCGTAGAACAACACGCCTCGGAGACCAACGCCAAGATCGATGATATCGTGCTGCAACTGCAGGGGCTCACAGGCTGGATGTAGACGATGGATTCGAAGTCGAAGACATTGGCCGCATCGGCCCCCTCCTATAACTACACGCGGAGGACGTGTCCTCGCGTCTGGGGGCACTCGAATTAGCCTCCTAGCGACCAGCCGATCCAGCGACATGCCTCCCACCGTCGCCGTGCGCGCCGATAGAGCTGATCGTCCCAACAGGCACGGCAGGCTACATCTTCCAGGGGGGCAATTCTGGGGAATCCTCGATTCCCCGATCTGCCTCCGGCTAACGGTATGCCTACGGATATGTCTCCAACGTATCTATAATTTATGAAGTATTCATGCTATATTTACATGAGTTCTCTATGGTTTTGGTGCACTTTTATACTATTTTCGTGGACTAACATATCCTATATACCTAAGAAGTTCATCCCACTAAGTAATTTATCTTAACATGCAGACTATCCACCTCACCAATCTGCTACATCAACAATTATTCTTCCTTTTTAACCAATTTCTATCTTCTCTATCTCTATCTCTAACTTACGGGAGGTCGGCGAGGAGGTGTCCATGCAGGACCAGTGTGCGCTGCAAACCCGAGCATGGGCACCCCGCACGCCACCATCTCCTCACCCATCTGACCGGCGGCCGAGCACGGACCTTGCGTGGTGGCGAAGCACCCACGCAGCGGCTGCACACCCACAGCGGCAGAGGGGCACAAACGCAGTGGCGGCGGCGCGGTGGAGCATGCAGTGGTAGCCGATGTACTGCTCTCCAACGCAGCTGCTGTTGGCGGCCGCGGCTGCTCCGCGGGGACTTGGCGTGCAACCCAGCAATGATGCGTCTGGCTTGGTTTCCCGGGCAACTGGGCTCCCCTCCATACCCGCACTGTGCTCTCATCCGTCCATGCACCCTGGTGGCTGCCCGTCGGGACGGATGAGAGCACGGGGTGAAGCAACACACATAGCAACATGCATAGCAACACACATAGCAACACGCATCAACACCCCTTGCTCGTGGCTGCCCGACACCCACGGCGCTCCTATGATGTGTGTTGCTATGTTGCTGCTGCGTGCGCGAGTGATGTTGATGCGTGCGGGCGTGCTGTTGAGTCACAAGTGTATGTGCCTTATGCTTGAGGGGGAAAATTAGAACGACATATGTATATATGCCTATGTGTATAGGAAGAATCAGCAGGTAATAATTTTCACAATTGTGTTAATTGCCGTGCATTTGGGCCGCCTTCCGGCTGATGTTCGTGCCACGGTCTGAATTGTTCACCCACTGGCTGACGATATTTCTCTCCCTAGTCTTTACTTCCTTTTCCTTTGGTGGTTTTGTGTTTGTTAGGTTGTTGATGAAATTCCCATACTGCTGCTGATTTGAATGAGCTGCAGTATTATAACTGATGATTCTGATGAATGGTCGTGCAGGTTGATCCAAGGAGCAAGAAGACTTTGACCGAGAGCAGAAAGACTTTCTACAGGAGAGTTTGGAGTCACGTTAATCAGAGGTGTGTTCCAGTTCCAGTTTGAACATATCTGTTAAATGATAGGCTAGTTGTGTAACGTGACACATGTGTCACGATGATGTAATTGCGTGTGTTGTGCGTGTAATATCTGCAGGTTGTTACTCGAGATAATCCTCATCCTGTATAGCTTGGAGTAGGGGAAAAGTCTCATAACAACCTGTGCCTATTGTACTCTATGATGCCTATATAACACGTACACGTCCCTGCCATCGAGGCATACGCTTACCGCAAACCATCTCCTCTTACATGGTAATCAGAGCCTCTCTCGAGCTCATCCATGGCAACATCTTCAAATACCTTCCCATCCTCTCCATTCACTCACGTCGTCTCGGAGAAACTCACCAAGGGCAACCAGGCACTATGGCGGGCGACAGTTCTGTCCGCCATCCGAGGTGCTCAGATGCAGAAGTACCTCAACGTCGATCATCCGGTGCCGCCCATGGAGCTGGAGATCACGGACTCCAACGGGAAAACCAAGAAGAAGACGCCCAACCCTGAGTTCCAAACCTGGTATGCACAAAAGCAAGTTTTCTCATATCTTCTGACAATGCTGCCTCGTGAGATGGCAATTCAGGTCGCCACCTGCCACACCTCGGCAGAACTATGGAACACGGTCCAGGGGATGCTGTCCTCTCAGACCCGTGCTATGACTGTGAATGTCCGGATCGCCCTCGCCAATCTCCAGAAGGGAAACTCCATCACCGACTACGTTGGCAAGATCCGAACCCTCTGTGATGAACTTATCGCAGTAGGAAAAAGGGTGGACGAGGAGGATGTCGTCTCCCACATTTTGGCCGGGCTTGAAGAAGACTTCGACCCGGTGGTCTCAGCCATGTGCTTTGAGTGGAGCCAGTCACCGTGCCAGAGCTGTACTCGCAGCTCGTTAGCTTCGAGACACGGATGAATCTCCGCCACGGGGGATCACAGTCCTCGGCGAACGCGACGACACGTGGGCGCGACCGTGGCAGTGGTGATCGCGGCCGCGGCAGACAAAGCGGCGGCAACTCTGGTGGTGATCGCGGCCGTCCCTACACCAAGCAAAACGGTCGCAGTGGAGGCGGCAGTGGCAACTACAACAACTCTGCCCCTGCACCCAAGGTGGTGTGCCAGATCTGTGGCAAGCCAGGCCACCCGGCCTGGAAGTGCTGGAAGCGTTACGATGAGTCGTACCAGGGAGAAGAAGAGAAGTCCACCAACATGGTGACGCCTCAGTATGGGGTAGACACCAATTGGTACCTGGATAGCGGTGCCACCGATCACATCACCGGCGACCTGGAGAAGCTGACGGTGCAGGACAGGTACACCGGCGGCGAACAGACCCACAGTGCAAGTGGTTCAGGTATGGCTATCCAACACATTGGTTATTCAACTATTCACACTCCTGATCGCGATCTCCACTTAAACAAAATCCTCCATGTTCCTGAAGCTGATAAAAGTCTAATTCAGCTAGTCGGCTTGCCACCGACAACAACACTTCTGTTGAAATTCATCCTCGATTTTGTCTTGTCAAGGAACAAGGAACGAGGAAGGTTCTACTTCGAGGCAGGGGTAGACGAGGTCTCTATCCTGTCAAACATGTGGGGGGAAACGCCAAGAAGCAAGTGCTAAGTGTCATCAAACTGTCTTCAGATAGATGGCACCGACGTTTAGGTCATCCTTCTTTAGTCATCGTTAGGAAGATTGTTAGCAACAATAACCTTCCATGTGATAGTTCATTCAATAATAAGTTTCTATGCGACGCTTGTCAAAAAGGCAAAAGTCACCAGCTACCTTATCCAAAGTCAATAAGTGGATCGAAGTTTCCTTTAGAGCTTGTCTTCTTTGATGTTTGGGGTCCTGCTGTTGAAACAGTAGGAAGAAAGAAATTCTATGTAAGTTTTATAGATGATTTTAGCAAGTTCATCTGGATCTATCTCATTAAACAGAAGTCTGAAGTTTTCCAAAAATTTCATGACTTTCAAAATCTCGTTGAAAGGCAATTCAATCGCAAAATTCTTGCTCTCCAAATAGACTAGGGTGGGGAGTACGAAAAACTCAACTCCTTCTTCACAAAGATCGGCATATCTCACCATGTTTCTTGTCCTTATGCCCATCAACAGAATGGCTCAGCAGAACTAAACACCGACATATAGTTGAGGTCGGCTTATCCCTTCTTGCCCAAGCTTGCATGCCCCTAAAGTTTTGGGATGAAGCTTTCATTGCTGCTACATATCTGATCAACCATCTACCTAATAAAGTTATCAACTTTGAAACCCCTCTTGAACGATTATATCATGAAAAGCCCAACTATTCAGCCCTTAGAATTTTTGGTTGCACTTGTTGGCCTAATCTTCGTCCATATAATAATCACAAGCTCCAATTCCGATCCAAGCAATGCGCTTTTCTCGGGTATAGTAATCTTCATAAAGGTTTCAAGTGTCTTGATATCTCTACAAGACGTGTTTACATTTCAAGGGATGTAGTTTTTGATGAAAATGTCTTTCCTTTCTCCACTCTACATCCTAATGCCGGAGCCAGATTACGTTCTGAAATCCTTCTGTTGCCTCCAGAACTCTTGAACCCAACTGATCAAGGGGGTGAAAATAGTACTAATGATCATTTGTGTGATAGCCTTACTAATGATGGTGGCAGCAGTAAAAAAAACGCAGCCCCAAACCGTGATTTTATGCAGCAACACGTCCTTGCTCAGCCAGGCGCAGGACACGAGGTGGATCCGCCTGCTGGCGCTGATCCCGATGGTTTTGGCGCGGAAAATGATCCCGAGGTGGATCTGGTGGCGCCACAGACGCCGCCTCCTCCAGATTCTGTGGCAGGCTGCTCAGCAAACGACACATCACCTAGGTCAGGCCTCCAGTCGGGTGGCGCGATGGATTCCTCGTCCCCGCGTGACAGTTGTCGCGTGCCGAGTGGGGGAAGGGCCCCTGTCGCCCGAGGCAATGATGGTGGTCACCCTGTGGACCACACGATGTCGCTGTGCAGCGGGCCGCCTTCACCAAGCCCACAGGCGCGGCATCTGGGCCAGCCCAGGCGCACGACAGTCGAGGGAGATTCACCTGCGGCTGATCGGTCTGCTCCAGTACGAGGTAGCGGATCGGGGTCTTCTGCGCCATCGACTCTGCACCACAGCGTGTAACAACAAGATCACAAAAAGGTATTTTAAAGCCTACAACATACAAGGATGGGATGGTCAAGTATGAAAGAAACTTCAAGTTTGCAAATTTCGCTTCCACTGGAGAACCATAGAGTCTAACTGAAGCCCTAAACAATGTAAGTTGGAAAAATGCTATAATGTTGAGTATGATGCACTCATGAAAAATCAAACATGGCACTTAGTTCCTTGCAAGCAAGGGAGGAATGTTATAGATTGTAAATGGGTATATAAAATCAAGAAAAGACCTGATGTCACAATAGATAGATACAAGGCTAGGTTAGTAGCTAAAGGCTTCAAAGAATGATATGGCATTAATTATGAGGACACCTTTAGTCCAGTTGTTAAAGCTGCTACTATCAGACTTGTTTTGTCTGTTGCTATCTCCAGGCGATGGAATCTTCGCCTATTGGATGTACAGAATGCGTTCTGACACGGCGTTCTCAAGGAGGAAGTCTATATGAGACAACCACCTAGGTTTGAAGATGGTTCTAGACCTAATCATGTGTGCAAATTGGACAAGGCTCTATATGGTCTCAAACAAGCCCCCAGAGCTTGGTACTCAAGGTTAAGTACAAAGCTACAACAACTTCGGTTTCGAGCTTCCAAGGGAGATACCTCTCTGTTCTTCTTTAAAAAAGGAAAGGTGATAATATACATGTTAATTTATGTTGATGACATAATTGTTGCTAGTTCATCTCAAGAGGCCACCTCAGCATTGCTAAAACAGTTAAAAATGAGTCTGCTCTTAAGGATCTGGGAGAGTTACATTATTTCCTAGGAATTGAAGTTAAAAAGGTGCATGATGGTATAGTGTTAACTCAAGAAAAGTATGCCAGAGATGTAATCAAGCATGTAGGCATGAAAGACTGCAAACCCTCTAACACACCCATGTCTACAACTGATAAGTTGTGATTGCATGAAGGAGTGTTATTGAGTCCAGAGGAAGGAACAAAATATAGAAGTGTAGTTGGTGCACTCCAGTATTTAACTTTAACATGACCAGATATTTCCTTCTCTGTTAACAAGGTTTGTCAGTTTCTACATGCTCCTACCACAGTGCATTGGACAACTGTAAAAAGGATTTTGAGTTATCTTCAAGGAAGTGTTGAAACAAGGTTGAGATTAAGTAAGTCTTCTTCAAGAGCAGTAAGTGCCTTTTCAGATGCAGATTGGGTTGGATGCCCTGATGATAGGCGGTCCACTAGCGGCTTTGCCATCTTCCTTGGTTCAAATCTCATATTCTGGAATGCAAAGAAGCAAGCAACTGTGTCTCGGTCAAGTATAGAAGCAGAATATAAATCTCTGGCAAATGTAACTGCTGAGGTAATGTGGATAGAAACACTACTCAATGAATTGGGTATTGGAAGATCACATGTTTCACAACTATGGTGTGATAATCCTGGAGCAACTTATCTTTCTGCAAATCCTGTATTTTATGCAAGAACAAAGCATATAGAAATTGTCTATCACTTTGTTCGAGAAAGGGTTGCACATAAATTGTTGGAAGTACGGTTCATTCCAACAGGAGATCAAGTTGCTAATGGTTTTACAAAACTCTTGCAAGCTCGACAACTTCAAGCCTTCAAGAACAATCTAAACCTTCACACGTTGAGATCGAGGGAGGATGTTAAATGATAGGCTAGTTGTGTAACGTGACACATGTGTCACGATGATGTAATTGTGTGTGTTGTGCGTGTAATATCTGCAGGTTGTTACTCGAGATAATCCTCATCCTGTATAGCTTGGAGTAGGGGAAAAGTCTCATAACAACCTGCGCCTATTGTACTCTATGATGCCTATATAACACGTACACGTCCCTGCCATCGAGGCATACGCTTACCGCAAACCATCTCCTCTTACATTATCATGCAGGGGAAAATAGGAATCAAGCATAAAAGGTTGTTATGCTAAGACGATTCTTGCTGAATGTTTAAGAAAGACAATTCTTGCTGGCATTTGTTTGCATCTAGCACTTTCCTTAGTAGATAACGCTTGCTTCTATATGTACTTAAGAGACATGGTGATTAAGAGGACTATGAGAATCATATTCCATCAAGATTTTAATGTGTGAACTCATACAAAAACAAATCATGATTTTCCCATACATGTTGACTACTGTATTGTTCTAACATTTGAACCCTTCTTTGTGTTACTAAGATGCTAAATTAATTGTAGTTTGTGTTTTGTGTGGAGACACACTTTGATATATGTATAGTATGTACATTTGTTGATACCATATTTTCTCTAGCTAATGAATGTTTCATCCATGTATTTAACACAAAGTGTATCATATTCTACTATTTATGTCAGTTTACTTTTTGTATTGTCACGTAATATCAGTGTTTTACTACTAATAATGATTCCAGAGCATATCGATATTAGTTTTCCATGTTTCAGGTTTTCCCCCTAACATAAGTTTCCTCAAGATGTTTTATTATTTTAACATCTATTTGAAAAAATGTTCAATTATGGTTATTGCTATTTTTACTTTTAGCATGTATTCCCGCAGCAACGCGCGAGTTGTCATCTAGTTAATCTAGTGCCCAGTGTCAGTTGTTGTTTTCTGCTTGGTTTTGGTTTCCGGAAAATCCATACCAAACGAAGTCCAAACACGATGAAATTTTTTGACAATTTTTTTCTGAAAGGCAAGAGACTCAAGAAGCTTCGAGGGAGCACCAGAAGACTCATAGGGGGCCCACAAGGCAGCATCGCACCCTAGTGCCTTGTGGGCCTCCTGTGACCCCTCCTGGCATGATTCCAGCATTGAAAATTCTTATATATTGGAAAAAACCGAAAGTTAACCTAGAACTTCTCATCCGTCGCCGCAAACCTCTGTTCCTAAGCGATCTCATATGGAGGTATTTCCTGGTACTCTATCGGAGGGGGAATCCATCACCAGAGGCCATCTTCAGCATCCCCGCGGCCTCCATGGCAGGGAGGGAGTAGTTCACCCTCGGGGCTGATGCTATGTAGCAGTAGCTATGTGTTTGATCTCCCGCTCTCTCGTGTTCTTGATTTGGCAAGATCTTGATGTACCATGAGCTTTGTTAAGATATTTAGATCATACGGTGTTCTTTCCTTTCTATCTCTGCCGTGATAATTGAGTCATAATCTTTGAAGTTCTTTGTGTTGGATTGAATATTATGAATCTGAAATTGTTTGATTCATATCAAATAATTAACTCGCGGATACTCGTGGTAACATTGGGGTATCAAAGATGACTTAGAGTTGATTGATGCGTATCATATGATGTTATTGTAGTATGATCTCTAGGGCTATTTGTGACACTTAGGGATGGCTCAATAGATTGATTGGAAAGATAACTTTGGGTGGTTTTGCTACCTACAATAATTTCATCTTATGTTCTCCGTTGTTGATAAGAACTTTGGAGTGACTCTTTATCGCATGTTGAGGGATTATTATGTGATTCAATTATGTTAGTACCATTGAGAGATCGCACTAGTGTAAGTATGAACCCTAGGCCTTGTTTCCAAGCATTGTAATACCGTTGTGCTCATTTTTATCACTTGCTACCTTGCTGTTTTTATCATTTAGATTACAAAAACCTATATGTACTATCCATACTATACTTGTATCACCGCCTCTTCACCGAACTAGTGCACCTATACAGTTTACCATTGTATTGTGTGTGTTGCGGACATAAGAGATTTCTTGTACTCCCTTTGTTCACTTTCATAAGACGTTTTAGACAACTCAAATTGAATTATTTTGGGTGTTGTCTTAAATGTCTAAACGGTCTTATAAAAGTGAACGGAGGGAGTAATTAATTGCATGGTTGTTTGAGAGAGACCATCTTCATCCTACACCTCCTATGGATTGATAAACTTTAGGCCATCCACTCGAGGGAAATTTGTTGTTGTCCAAAACTCTGCGCTTGGAGGCTCAACAGAGTGTACAAGAATATAAAGTTGTGTAGTAGACATCACCTACTCATGCCCATCATCTGTTCGATACCGAGCCTCCCTGTGACGAGCGCCATAGTCACTACACACATCATCCTCACGTTGGAAGCATACGATAAAATTGATTTTCCTAAGTTTGATGGGGATGATTATCAAGTGCAGCTAGATAACTGTGAGCTCTATTTTGAGATTTATGAGGTTTCGGAGCAAATGAAGGTGAAATTCGCCGCTCTAAATTAAGTAGGCAATGCTGCGTGCTACCTCAAATTAGCCCAGAATGGTATGAAATTTCACTTGTGGGAGGAGTCGTGCACTGTAGTTTGCTCTAGGTGAGGCAAAGATAGGCATCAATTTCATAAGCACCAACTATTGGTGCTCACACAAGTAGGATTATTTAAGGAGTTTTTTCGAAAAGGATTAGTTAAGGAGTACACCGCAAAATTTAACATCATGCGTCATCACATTCTCTTAGTTGATCCCAGTACTCATGAAGTGTTATTTGTTGAGCATTATCTTGCTGGGATGTGTCCCGACATTCATTTTTATGTTAATTTGCATCGTCCTGAGGATATCGATACTACAAGCTACATGGCTTTGTTTCAGGAAGTGGAATTGCAGAACAAGAAGCTCATGGGGTCTCTGAAGATCTCTGGGCATTCATCCTACAAACACTCTACTGCTACGGCTTTAGAAAAGAACAAGCAAGTTACGGTTACTGATGAGAACCACAAGATGCCGAGAAACCTGAAGCTCTGAGAGCCTGTCGCAAAGCCAAGAATATATGATTCAAGTGTGGAGATATGTAGGCACAGGACCACAAATGCCTCGATAAAGTCCCAATTCATGTCATGGAGGAATTGCTAGAAATACTACACTTCAATGATCTCCACAACACCTCACAGATTCAAGTTCTGACGAAGAAGTGATGTTGTCATGCTCTTCCACGGCTGCTACACCGGCCAATAGGCGTACTATGCGCCTGCGCAGTATGCAAGCATTATGTGCTCATATTAGTGGACTCAGGGGCAAATTATTCTTTCATTGACTCCAAATTGGTTAATACTACTCTAAAATTTCAGTCCAAAGAGATGCCGCCAGCCCGGTATGTTATTGTAGAAGGTGACACTTTGACAGGTTCCCGGATTATTCCTCAATTTTCTTGGTGGACTCAAGGTTATACTTTTAGTCAGGATTCTAAGGTGTTGTCCTTAGGGTGGTATGACCTGATCCTTGGAGGTGACTGGTTGGAAGATCATAGCCCTATGTGGGTTCATTGGCGCCAACGTTTGATGCGTTTCACACATGAAGGGCGACATCTTGCTTTGCAAGGTATACGGGACAAAAAGATACCTTGTAAATTGTGATCGCAAAGAAACTTCGCGGGCTGATTCGCCGAGGAGCTGTACAACATGGGATTCAGATCCAAGAACTGCAGTAGGATCAAGGTGAGGATCTTATGACCATGGACAATAGTGATTCTGCATCTCTGGATACTATGGCTTGCATTTCAGAGTTACTAGAGGAGTACATGGATTTGTTTCAGGCTCCCACTGCCTTACCTCCTTGTTGGCCGCAAGATTATAAGATCAATTTGGTTTCAGGTGCTCAACCTATCAGTGCACACCCCTACCATTGCACTCCACATAAAAAAGATGGAATCAAATGACAGATTCAAGAGATGTTGCGCAATTGTACAATCCGGCTGAGTTCGAGTCCTTTTGCCTCTCCGGTGTTGTTGGTGCCTAAGAAAGATGGCTCATGGAGCTTTTGTGTGGACTATCAGCTGTCATGCCCATTGTGGATGAGCTGTCAGGTGCTCAATGGTTCACCAAACTATATTTACTGCGGTACCATCAGATTCGACTCACTGAAGGGGAGTAGTATAAAACAACCTTTTGCATGCACCAGGGACTATATGAACTAGATAAATGCCCGCGCATTGCTGCGGGATTTTATTGTGTAAAACTTAAAAAAATCATGATGTGTATTCTGGAAGACAAATGAAGAGATAGAAAGGAAATTAGTTTTATCACCGGGGTGGGATGTTTTTGAGCTCACGTAAACCAACGTTGTAAAATATATAAGAAGTTCTCCTGTCACACTTAATGAAATTACAGGAAGCTTACAAACCAATGAAACAACTATAGTAAGATACTCGATCTGCAAAGCTTAATTACAATATTCCAACAGTAATTAGATGTATGGTTATGGACAATAATTAACTTTGAGGACCACAACTTCTTTGGCACACAAACCCACTTACAACACGACATGAGGTAATGAGGATATTCTGGCATACTTTGAATATAAATTTATATAAATAACGAAAACAATTTATTAAACTTGATATATTGTAAGAAGATAGATGCATACGCAGAAGCAAATTAGCTTCTCTTCTAGTGATGCGATGTTGGATCTACTACAACACCTGCAAAAAAAAACAGGATGGTGAAATTTAAGTAAAATGAATGGATAACCAGATTCCTTATTTACAAATCAATTTACTATGCATAATTTGTTACACATAGAGATATAGCTCCAGATCTTTGCATATAGGTATATCTACAACAGATGATTAGAACCATTAAAAAAATACTTTCCTAAAAGATAGCTTGTACATAGCAAAAAATACGCCATGGTTGGCAACTCTGTATGCAGCTTCAATCTTTGTTCCGGTAGTTTGAGCATCACATGTATATACTACTGTGAAGGAGATATAGGTTATAGGGTAGCTAGAACAATATAGAGATGACCATGGTACATGAATGTAAGAAGAATAAGCATATATTATCAGGAATAGGACTGTAGGTATAAGACAGTTGGTAGTGTGCCAATAAATTTAGCATTGGTAAATAATGTCAGGTGACAACATTATATACACTTATTACTTCAGCAAGAACGCTAACCTGTTTCAATATTCAACAAAAACTTATTGATAGACATTAAAAAAGTATCTGCAGAGCGGACATGTCACATGTAGCAATAATTGAAGTATAGATCAACGCTTCTCTCAATACTTATCGTTTGATCCTAATCTAGGATGGATATAATAATCAAAATGATTTGCAGACTCAATAAATAAAAGGGATCAAGAAATTGGGAATTAAGAGAAACCATGAATTTGGGGTCTATATTTACCTCCCTCACAGGAACATCAAGGTAAAGGATATAGGACCGTAGTACAATATTTATGTCATATTTTAAGCCTTTACAACGGAAAAGAAGAGTATGAATATAGCATATATCATACCTATCAAGAAGGGACACTGGAAATTATTCATATGGTGCTAGGTAGATAACTAATATCCATAAGAAAAGCTTATTGAACTCCTTTTGTTCCAAAATTGCAAAACATGAGAGTTCTACATGGACAAATGAACTTGTTATCACTGATTGCAGCAAAGATTAAGAGACATACTGAGTAGATGATGGATCATATACCCAGATTTATTTTTGACCGCAGTCTGCTTCCAATTCATTGAAGGCCTTGGATATAAACAATTGCACAGAGAAACATGAGAACGATTGGGGATTTAAATTGTCAAGCTATTGTAGCCCGAGATGTTATCATATGCATTTGCTGCAGATATAGTTTTATGGTGTAGCAATACCGTCGAGTTTTGTGAAAGAATTTTGGGACACCTGAATTACGTTCTAACTGATGATGTGCCACACTGTTTTATCCGAGCCTATTTGGTCCACCTGCCGCTCAACCTTCTTTATGTTACTCAAGGGGGCGCTGTTCATCATTTGGCTTCAGGCACTGGTATGTATTTCTCCAGTTTCTTGTAATGTCTGGAGCTGGTGTTTGTTATAACCAAGGGTTCCAGATTTTGAACTGCTGGGTTTCTGTTCTCTCTGAAAGCAAAGGCTCGAGAATGAGAATGATGATAAAAAATATATCCACACCTTTGCAAGCAAGTAGTCAAATAAAATAGGAAAGGCGAAAAATACAACAGGGTTCACATATTATGCCCCAAATGTTGAGCTTCATGCGTAACGATTGGAATCTCTTGCCCGTAGACTGTAGCCACATAATGACCTGTTGATGCAAAATCAAAGAAGATGAAAAAACAGGATGCATAAGATGGCAAATGGCTAAATTTACCAAAACAATAAGGCGAATCCTGGAATGCAAATAAGATCAAAAAATATTTAGGACTGAGAAGGAAGACCAATGGGAACGAAATGAGGTGAGCAGAGCAGACTTTAAAGGGCAATCCATCCGTTTCTTGTGGAGCTTGTGGGGAGAGGAAGTGGAGCCGTCTGGAACATTATTAGGAGAGGGAGCGTCAGACATCAGTTAGTCTACTTTTTTTTGAGTAAACATCCGTTAGTCTACTGGGAAGATACAACGGGTGGGCCGGTGGAAGCAATGGGTTGCAGACAGGATGCAGCAGAAGCCTGTATAAGGTTGCTATGGCCTTTTTCGTAAGAATATATATGGGATTGTAGAAAAAGGAAATACTTTTGTTACAATAATCCTACAACTACGTAAACATGCTACGAAGGGCTACGTAAATTACCTTCAAGTCGACAGATAGTGTCACCGTAGTCGGGAGCAATTGGAAAGGAAGCCTCCATATGGCCTTCTTGGACAGATTCAGGTCGCTGCCGATATTGCAACCTATCCACCTGATGGCTGATGCGCCACTGATGACATGGCCTCCGGATCGAGGCCGAACTCCTCCAAGGCCGACACCGATCCCCAACCCCGACACCACCAGGTGTTGCTACCTTGAGAAGTAGTCGTGGTAGGTAGCGCGAGTATGAAGGAGGGTGAAGGGGAGAGGAGGGAAGGAGGTGGCCGCTGTGGCTTGAGTGCTGTGCGGCGGGAGGAAGGGTGGATGCTGGCGTGGGAGTGAGGTGCGATCGTGGGAGGGAGCTGTATGATTGCAAGATGTATTGCTCTTCATGCATAGGTACGTATATATGATATACAAAGGTGGGCCACGGACCTCAACTATACAAGGAACTAGGAGGCGGGCCAAATACACAATATGCACATAACACATATACTCAACACCCCCCGCAGTCGAAGCGGCACCGCAGCTGACGCAAAGACTGGACCGGAACTCCTCAAATAACGCCACAGGCAAGCCCTTGGTCATGATATCGGCAAATTGTTGTGAAGTAGGGATGTGTAAAACACAAATATGACCAAGGGCCACCTGTTCCCAAACAAAATGAATATCCAACTCAATATGCTTGGTCCGTCGATGATGCACCGGGTTAGCGGAGAGGTAGACCGCCGAGACATTGTCGCAGTAGACCACCGTGGCACGGTCAACAGGGAAAGAGAGCTCCTGAAGCAAATGGCGAAGCCACGAACACTCGGCAACGGCGTTGGCCACTGCATGATACTCAGCCTCAGCACTGGAATGAGAGATCGTAGGCTGCCGCTTAGACGACCACGAGATAAGTGAGGGTCCAAGGTAGACACAATAGCCCAAAGTGGTGCGACGAGTGTCACGGAAGCCCGCCCAGTCTGCATCGGAGTAGGCGGTGAGGGCGGTGTCGGCGGAGGCGTGAAGCGTGACGCCAAGATCCATAGTGACACAGATATAGCGGAGAATCCGCTTGACGGCAGCCCAATGAAAGTCTCGAGGAGCATGCATAAGATACACCTGCTGCACGACATACTGAATCTTCTGGTTAGTCAGAGTGAGGTACTGGAGAGCACCAACGATAGACCGATAGAAAGCAGCATCTGAAGCAGGAGAACCATCCGTGGTAGAAAGCTTGGCCTTCATATCAATAGGCGTAGCGGCGGGCTTGTAGTTAAGCATGCCGGCGCGCTCCAAGAGCTCGTGAGCATACTTCCACTGATGAAGGAAGAAGCCATCCGGACGGCGCACCACCTCGACACCGAGGAAGTAGTGCAAAGGACCCAAGTCCTTGATGGCGAACTCAGCGCGAAGACCAGCCGTGAGCTGACTGAGAAGACCAGCCGTACATGCCGTTAGGATGATGTCGTCTACATAGAGCAGCAAGTTGGCCGTGTCAGAGCCCTGATGATAGACGAAGAGCGAGGCGTCTGAGCGGGTAGAGCGGAACCCAAGCTGGTGGAGAAACGTCACGATGCGCTGGTACCAAGCGCGCGGAGCCTGCTTGAGTCCATACAAGGACCGCGAAAGCAGGCACACGTGGTCGGGAAGCGCCGGGTCAACAAACCCGGTGGGCTGCTGGCAGAAGACCTGCTCCTCGAGGTGACCATGGAGGAAGGCATTGGAGAAGTCCATCTGGTGCACCGGCCAAGCACGGGAGACCGCAAGGTGGAGAACCGTGCGTATCATGCCGGGCTTGACGACCAGAGCGAAGGTGTCGGTGAAGTCGATGCGAGCACGCCGTCGGAAGCCACGAACGACCCAGCACGCTTTATAGCGATCAAGGGTACCATCAGGATGGAGCTTGTGTTTGAAGACCCACTTCCCGGTAATCATGTTGGCATGCAGAGGACGGGGAACAAGCTGCCACGTCCGGTTGCGCAATAGGGTGTCAAACTCCTCTTGCATCGGAGCCATCCAGAGCGGGTCATGAAGAGTGGCTCGAACGGAGGACGGCATCGGCAACGGCTCAAAGGTGGACGCCGCATGGACGTAGTCATCCGCGACGTAGCGCGAGCTCAGGCGAAAAACGCCCGTGCGGGCGCGGGTGACCAGACCGGCCACAGGCGCCGGGGGGGGGGGGGGCGTTGGGAGCGCCGGGGGCGAGTGGGGCGCCGGGGGGGGGGGGGCACGGGCGCCAACATCGGGGGCGCTAGTGCCGCGGCTGTGGGAGGTACCACATGTGGGGGGCGCGCCTCAAAGCCAGGGGGCGGGCCAAGAGAGGCGCGTGGGCGCCCTGGGGGCGGCATCGAGGAGCCCGCGTCACTGGTGGTGGGAGTAACAGCCATGGGTACCCGCTGAAACGGAAACACATGCTCATCAAAGTAAACATGTCGGGAAGTGAACACATGGTGGGAGATGGGATCGTAGCACTGATATCTCTTGGAGTTGGAGGGGTAGCCGATGAAGATGCAAGCGATAGAACGAGGTGCGAGTTTGTGAGGAGCGGAGTCGGCAGTGCTAGGATAGCAAAGGCACCCGAAAATACGCAAGCCATCATAAGATGGGGGCATACCAAAGAGAAGATGGTGAGGTGCATAGTTCCACCATGGGCGACAAGGGCGAAGGTTAAGGAGAAGTGACGTAGTAGCGAGTGCGTCCGGCCAGAAATGAGGCGACACATTAGCGTGGAACAGGAGCGTGCGAACACAGTCCTTCAGAGTGCAAAGGACGCGTTCGGCTCGACCATTCTACTGTGAAGTATACGGGCATGTGAGACAAAAAATTGTGCCGTGGTGCGACAGAAAAGTGCGGAAAGCAAGGTTGTCGAACTATTTTCCATTGTCAGTCTGAAGAGCAAGGATGGGACGCCCAAACTGCATGCTGACATAGGAGTAAAAAGCCATCAAAGTGGAGAGTGCATTCGACTTTCGTCATAAAGGAAACTGTCGGTGTCAAAACCAGCGGATCTCAGGTAGGGGGTCCCGAACTGTGCGTCTAAGGTCGATGGTAACAGGAGACAGGGGACACAATGTTTACCCAGGTTCGGGCCCTCTCTATGGAGGTAATACCCTACTTCCTGCTTGATTGATCTTGATGAATATGAGTATTACAAGAGTTGATCTACCACAAGATCGTAATGGCTAAAACCCCTAGAAGTCTAGCCTGTATGACTATATCCGTTTCCGGACCAAGCCCTCCGGTTTATATAGACACCGGAGGGGACTAGGTTTGTACAAAGTCGGTTACAGAGAAAGGAATCTTCATATTTGGTCTCCAAGCTTGCCTTCCATGCCAAGGAGAGTCCCATCCGAACATGGGAGAGAGTCTTCATTCTTGTATCTTCACAGCCCATTAGTCCGGCCCATGTCCAACAGGTCAGATGCCCAAGGACCCCTTAGTCCAAGACTCCCTCAGTAGCCCCTGAACCAGGATTCAATGATGAGGTGTACGGTGTGCAGATTGTCTTTGACATTGCAAGGCGGGTTCCCCTTTCCGAATACTCCAAGATAGTCTTCGGACGCAACGAACGTGTCCGGATCTACAACCCAAGTACCACACACATAGCCGTAGAGAGTATAATATTTCACAAGTCCCATCCGCCGACAACTTTTTGCAAGATGACATCACGTCTGCCCGGTCATTATTTCAAACCGTTTTCGTCTGCCATTCCGTGTTTCGAGATGCGGTTTCCATTGGCACATCTTGTCAAAGCAGAGATCGTTTCCCCTTATTGCGGGATTCTCATCAATACGTGCGTGGGTAATCCAACCGTGCTGTTTGCATAGCCCTTGGGAATAGGCGAGTTTTAAGGTGAGTGGGGAGGCGTTCGATATTCACTGCCTTTATATGGGGATAAGGATTCCCTTTCTTCACCCACGCCTTCTCTCTTCCTCTGCCCTTCCATTCTTGAGCTCCAACGCCCAAGTTCTCATCTTTTCCACCTCGAGCAAGCACTCAACCATGTATGGATTTGGAGGTCAAAGCAAGTGGATGGCCTCCTCCATTAAGGAGAATGACATCGGCAAGCTTCGGGAGGCCGGGTATCTCGCGAAAGAAATCGCCCACCAGCTTCCGGCAAAGGGGCAAGTCGTCCCTACATTGAAGCCCAACGAGAGGGTGGCGTTCATCCCTCATTTCCTCCGCGGGTTAGGGTTTCCACTCCACCCTTTCATCCACGAATTGATGTTCTATTATGGGCTAGATTTCCATGATCTAGCCCCAAACTCTTTCCTCAACATCTCGACATTCATTGTCGTGTGCGAGGCCTTCCTTCGCATACCTCCCCACTTCGGACTATGGCTCAAGATCTTCAATGTGAATCCGAAGGTGGTGGATGGCCAACACGCGGAGTGAGGAGGAGCCATGGTGAGCAGGATGCCCAACGTCACATGGCCCAAAGGCACGTTCTTGGAGACTACCAAGGAGTGGCAGAAGCTGTGGTTCTATATCACAGAGCCTCGCGACGCCACTTGGGCTGCAGCTCCCGAGTTCAAATCCGGAGCTCCAATGCGGCTCACCTCCTGGATAGAGAAGGGCCCAAATTGGTCTTCGTCGGACGAGTTGATAGCGCAACAAACGCGCATCCAAAGCATGGTGGATAAAAACATCAAGCTCGTCCATGTGATCCAGGTGATGCTAGTTCGTCGGATCCTACCATGCCAGAGCCGAACATGCCCTTTATGGGATTTGGATTCGGAGAAGCACCAGACCTTGGAGAGGCTCTTCGAAACCACCCATGAAGATGTTTGGAAGTTGCTCTTTAAGGGCAACGAGACGCCGCCGGCCATAGACTCGAACCGCGGGCACGATCTTGCTCATCCTGCCAGTGCAGTAAGTCTTTCTTGTCTTAAGGTGCATCCTCTACTTGCTTGTTCAAGGAAGGTATCTAAAACTTCACTATTTACTTTCTCCGGTATGGACAGAGAAAGTGGAGCGGATTCGGTGTCCGGCTCCGCTGCCCGAGGAACCAGTCATCCCGCTCTTGGCGAAGATGCTGGTTCCGGCGCCCTACAAGGCGCCAGAGAAGGAGGCCAAGAAGAAGGCCAAGGGGGCCAAAGGTGGCCTTCACCGCAAAGGAGCTCCGGACGTGTCGTACGAAGACAAGACTCACTCCTCCGCCGCTGAAGACAATGACGGGGAGGAGGAAGAAAGCAACTCTCCCCCTGGTGGGGGAAGGAAGAAGAGGGTGGCCTCCATGAATCTGGAGGCGGAGGCGCCCAAGAGGGGGAAGGCCCCCCTCACGGATAACTCCGCGTGGGACGTCGACAACAGCCCCAAGCGACGCCCCCGAAGCAAGCCCCTGGCCGCATCATAAGTACTAAAACTCGTATATGTCCATATATCCAGCCTCTCCTCATCATGGTATTAACATGGTTAATTATGCTATTGCAGTCCGGCCCATGATAGCTCCCAACGATCCTCATCAAGAGGTTCGTTGGATTCAAAGGCGATGGCCAGTGAGTCACCGCCGGCCGCTTACTCTCCAACGACCAAGGGCGACGCCGAGGTGCTGTTGCGAAGGACTTTTCTAGGCCAGGGAGAGTCTCAGGAGGCCGTCAGGGTGGCGTCAGAGGGCGAAACCTCGGCCGCCGGACACATGGGGGAACAGATCCCCATGGAGACTGGCGATGGGGGCCATGTTCAGTTTGGCCCCCATCCGGATATGGTTCCGGAGACCTATATGGCTCCGGAGTCCGGCGTGCAGCCTCCTTTGAAAAAAAGGAGGTATGCCTATCCCGCCGGTGACCTCTGTCCAACCAGGGGCACCAGACAATCTTCTAGAAGCACTACGAGGCGCTTCCATTATGGAGGAACACCGTATCCTTATGGGTACGGTGATTGAGAGGGTTCAGTCCGTTAAGAGCGGACTGACCGAAGCCTGCGGCAGCCTGCTAACAGGCTTTGAAGTAAGTGACGCAAAAGGAGAAGTCCTAGTATAGACAGTAGCCCATGAGACACTGTCCCATGTTCGGAAAGAAAAGCTGGACAAAGGATCAATTAATTTTCGTAGGAAACTAACTAAATATGTCTTATGTGAATAAGCAGATGTCGTTGCTTGCTGCAACCTCTCAAGCAGCGGAGGCCTCCAAACTAAAGCTGAGTCTGGAGCGGGCAGAAGAAGAGCTCGGCCTTGTAAAAAGGCAGCTTGAGGACAAGCAAGGTATGTTTACTCGGAAAGAATGAATGGTGTGTAATGACCGTAATGTCATGGTATTTGTAGGAGTGGCGACCGAGGTCGAGGTCCTTAAAAAGGCCCTGGCCGAAGCCGAGGAGAAAGCTGCCAAGGAACAAGCCGCCCGTAAGAAGCTCAAGGCCATGCTTAACAAGGTCCAGCGAGAGCTCAGGACACTGTGAAAAAATGCGAGACCTTGGAGTGCGATGTTTCGGCTCGAGAGACCGAACTCGCCAAGGCTCGCCAAAGCGTAGAAGAGGCCCGGGTTGAAGCCCAGGGCGCCCTCCAGGAGAGATCGCGGCGGGTAAGGCATTTAGTATGCAAAGCAATTATGTGAAGAAGAAGTATTTCTTACTAACCAGGATTCGGAGTTCTCCAGGGGCGTTTGCGGATCTGCCGCGCAGTGTGTCAGACGCTGCAGAGTTCTTCCGAGCCGAAGAAGGGAGCTCAATGGAGAAGCTGTTCTGGTCGCAATACCTTGCGCCAGAACATCCAGTGCCCTTCACCGATCAGCTAAAACAGCTGGTCGAGCTGCATAGGGTGGCCGAACTGGCCATGAAGGATTTAATAATCCGGCTGTGGCCTGCCGAAGCTATACCCAACAGCTACTTCGGTCTCGTGAAGCGGCTGGTAGATGCCTGCCCTTGGCTAGATATCGTCAAGCGGTTGGTCTGCATCGAGGGCGCGCGCATGGCCTTCGCCCGTGTCAAGGTGTGGTGGGTGAAGATGGACACCGTCATGTTGGGGAACGTAGCAATAATTCAAAATTTTCTACGCATCACCAAGATCAATCTATGGAGATTCAAGCAACGAGAGAGAGAGAGAGAGAGAAAGAGAGAGAGAGAGAAAGAGAGAGAGAGAGAGAGCATCTTCATACCCTTAAAGATCGCTAAGAGGAAGCATTACAAGAACGCGGTCGATGGAGTCGTACTCGCGGCGATCCAAATCGCGGAAGATCCGATCTAGCACCGAACGGATGGCGCCTCCACGTTTAACACACGTACAGCGCGGGGACGTCTCCTCCTTCTTGATCCAGCAAGGGGAGAGGAGAAGTTGAGGGAGAACTCCGACATCACGATGGCATGGTGGTGGTGGAGCTTGTGGTATTCCTGCAGGGCTTCGCCAAGCACTACGGAGGAGGAGGAAGAGTTGGAGGAGGGAGCGGCTGCACCAAAAGCAAGGTTGCTGTAGCCTGTAGCCCTTCCACCCCCCTCTATTTATAGGGTGAAGGGGAGAGGGGGCCGGCCCCTCTAGATCCCATCTAGAGGGGGGGGGGGGTGGCGGCCAGGAGGGGAGACTTGCCCCCCAAGCAAGGTGGAGGCGCCCCCCTCCCCTTGGGTTTCCAAACCCTAGGAGCCTTAGGCCCTTGGGGGGGCGCACCAGCCCACTAGGGGCTGGTTCCCTCCCACATTCAGCCCATTAAGTCCCCCGGGGCAGGTGGCCCCACCCGGTGGACCTTCGGACACCTTTCGGTGGTCCCGGTACAATACCGATAACCCCCGAAACCATTCCGGTGACTGAAACTGGACTTCCCATATATAAATCTTCACCTCCGGACCATTCCGGAACTCCTCGTGATGTCCAGGATCTCATCCGGGACTCCGAACAACATTCGGTAACCACATACTAATTCCCATAACAACTCTAGCGTCACCGAACCTTAAGTGTGTAGACCCTACGGGTTCGGGAATCATGCAGACATGACTAAGACATCTCTTCGGCCAATAACCAATAGCGGGATCTGGATACCCATGTTGGCTCCCACATGTTCCATGATGATCTCATTGGATGAACCACGATGTTGGGGATTCAATCAATCCCATATGCAATTCCCTTTGTCAATCGGTACGTTACTTGCCCGAGATTCGATCATCGGTATCCCAATACCTCGTTCAATCTCATTACCGGCAAGTCACTTTACTCATTCCGTAATGCATGATCCCATGACCAACTACTTAGTCAGATTGACCTCATTATGATGATGTATTACCAAGTGGGCCCAGAGATACCTCTCCGTCATACGGAGTAACAAATCCCAGTCTCGATTCGTGCCAACCCAACAGACACTTTCGAAGATACCTGTAGTGCACCTTTATAGTCACCCAGTTACGTTGTGATGTTTGGTACACCCAAAGCACTCCTATGGTATCCAGGAGTTACACAATCTCATGGTCTAAGGAAATGATACTT
This sequence comes from Triticum aestivum, assembly GCF_018294505.1. NCBI lineage: Eukaryota > Viridiplantae > Streptophyta > Magnoliopsida > Poales > Poaceae > Triticum > Triticum aestivum. Next base: position 530,274,445 of record NC_057798.1, read on the forward strand.
GACATTAGAAAAGCTTTTAGCAAATGAACTACACGATCTTCTGCTATGCTTAGGATTGGGTCTTGTCCATCACATCATTCTCCTAATGATGTGATCCCGTTATCAATGACATCCAATGTCCATGGTCAGGACACCATAACCATCTATTGATCAACAAGCTAGTCAACTAAAGGCTCACTAGGGACATGTTGTGGTCTATGTATTCACACATGTATTACGGTTTACAGTTAATACAATTATAGCATGAACAATAAACAATTATGATAAACAAGGAAATACAATAATAACCATTTTATTATTGCCTATAGGGCATATTTCCAACAGTCTCCCACTTGCACTAAAGTCAATAATCTAGTTCACATCACTATGTGATTGTAATGAATCCAACACCCATGGGGTTTGATCATATCTCGCTTGTGAGAGAGGTTATTAGTCAACGGATCTGAACCTTTCAGATCCGTGTGTGCTTTGCAAATCTCTATGTCATCTTGTAGATGCAGCTACCACGTGCTATTTGGAGCTATTCCAAATAACTGTTCTACTATATGAATCCAATTTACTATTCATAGTCATCCAGATTAGTATCAAAGTTTGCATCGACGTAACCCTTTACGGCGAATTCTTTCGCTACCTCCATAATCGAGAAAATTCCTTAGTCCACTAGTTATTAAGCATAAGTTTGACCGCTGTCCTATGATCCATTCCTGGATCACTCTTGTACCCCTTGACTGACTCGTGGCAAGGCACACTTTAGGTGCGGTACACAACATAGCATACCGTAGAGCCTACGTCTAAAGCATAGGGGATGACCTTCATCCTTTCTCTCTCTTATGCTGTGGTCAGGTCTTGAGTCTTACTCAATACTCACACCTTACAATACAGCCAAGAACTCCTTCTTTGCCAATCTATTTTTGAACTCCTTCAGAATCTTGTCACGGTATGTATTCATTTGAAAGTACTGTTAAGCGTTTTTGATCTATCCTTATAGATCTTGATGCTCAATGTTCAAGTAGCTTAATCTAGGTTTTCCATTGAAAAACACTTTTGAAATAACCCTATATGCTTTCTAGAAATTCTACATCATTTCTGATCAACAATATGTCAACAACATATACTCATCAGAAATTCTATAGTGCTCCCACTCACTTATTTGGAAATACAAGTTTCTCATAAACTTTGTATAAACCCAAAATCTTTGATCATCTCATCAAAGCGTATATTCCAACTCTGAGATGCTTACTCCAATCCTTAGAAGGATTGCTGGAGCTTTGCATACTTGTTAGCATCTTTTAGGATTGAAAAAACCTTTTGGTTGTATCACATAAAACCTTTCCTCAAGCAACTCTTCGAGGAAATAATGTTTTGACATCCTATCTGCAAGATTTCATAAATAATGCAGTAACTGCTAATATAATTCCAACAGACTCTTAGCATCGCTACGAGTGAGAAAGTCTCATCGTAGTCAATTCCTTGAACTTGTCAGAAAACATCTTAGCGACAAGTCAAGCTTTCTTAATGGTGAAACTTACCATCATTTTCTATCTTCCTTTTAAAATCCATCTATACCCAACAGCCTTACAGCCATAAAGTAGTTCTTCCAAAGTCCACACTTTGTTTTCATAAATGGATCCTCTCTCAGATTTTATGGCCTCTATCCATTTGTCGGAATCCGGGCCCACCATCGCTTCTCCATAGCTCATAGGTTCATTGTTGTCTAGCAACATGACTTCCAAGACAGGATTACCGTACCACTCTGAAGTAGTACGCATCCTTGTCGACCTACGAGGTTTGGTAGTGACTTGATCCGAAGTTTCATGATCACTATCATCAGCTTCCACTTCAATTGGTGTAGGTGCCACAGGAACAACTTCATGTGCCCTGCTACACACTGGTTGAAGTTATGGTTCATTAACCTCATCAAGTCTCCACCATCCTCCCACTCAATTCTTTCGAGAGAAACTTTTCCTCGAGAAAGGACCCATTTCTAGAAACAATTACTTTTGCTTCCGGATCTGAATTATGAGGTATACCCAACTGTTTTGGGTGTCCTATGAAGATGCATTTATCCGCTTTGGGTTCGAGCTTATCAGGCAAAACTTTTTCACATAAGCGTCGCAGCCCCAAACTTTTAAGAAATGACAACTTAGGTTTCTGTAAACCATAGTTCATACGGCATCATCTCAACAGAATTATGTGGTGCCCTATTAAAGTGAATGCGATTGTCTCTAATGCCTAATCCATAAACGATAGTGGTAATTTGATAAGAGACATCATGGTATGCCCCATATCCAATAGGTGCATCTATGATGTTCAGACACACCATCACACTATGGTGTTCCAGGCGGTATTAGTTGTGAAACAATTTCCACAATGTCTTAATTGTGTACCAAACACGTAACTCAGATATTCATCTCTATGATCATATCATAGACATTTTATCCTCTTGTCACGATGATCTTCAACTTCACTCTAAAATTACTTGAACCTTTCAATAATTCAGACTTGTGTTTCATCAAGTAAATATACTTTGCATCTACTCAAATCATCTGTGAAGTAAGAACATAACAATATCCACTGCATGCCTCGACACTCATTGGACAGCACACATCAAAATGTATTCCTTCCAACAAGTTGCTCTCTTGTTCCATCTTACTGAAAACGAGGCCTTTTAGTCATCTTGCCCATGTGGTATGATTTGCATGTCTCAAGTGATTTAGAATCAAGTGAGTCCAAACGATCCATCTGCATGGAGTTTCTCATGCGCACATACCAATAGACATGGTTTGCATGTCTCAAACTTTTCAAAAATGAGTGAGTCCAAAGATCCATCAACATGGAGCTTCTTCATGCGTTTTATACCAATATGACTCAAATGGCAGTGCCACAAGCAGGTGGTACTATCATTACTATCTTATATCTTTTGGCATGAACATGTGTATCACTATGATCGAGATTCAATAAACCATTCATTTGAGGTGCAAGACCATTGAAGGTATTATTCAAATAAACAGAGTAACCATTATTCTCCTTAAATGAATAACCGTATTGCGATAAACATAATCCAATCATGTCTATGCTCAACGCAAACACCAAATAACAATTATTTAGGTTTAACATCAATCTCGATGGTAGAGGGAGCATGCAATGCTTGATCACATCAACTTTGGAAATACTTCCAACACATATCGTCATCTCACCTTCAGCTAGTCTCCATTTATACCATAGCCTTTTATTTCAGGTTACTAACACTTAGCAACCGAACCAGTATCTATTACCCTGGCGCTACTAGGAGTACTAGTAAAGTACACATTAATATAATATATATCCAATATACTTTTGTTGACCTTGCCAGCCTTCTCATCTACCAAGTATCTAGGGTAGTTCTGCTTCAGTGACTGTTCCCCTCATTACAGAAGCACTTAGTCTCGGGTTTGGGTTCAACCTTGGGTTTCTTTACTAGAGCAGCAACTGATTTGCTGTTTCTTGAAGTATCCCTTCTTGCCCTTGCCCTTCTTGAAACTAGTGGTTTCTCTAACCATCAAGAATTGATGCTCCTTCTTGATTTCTACTTTCGCGGTGTCAAACATTGCGAATAGCTCAAGGATCATCATATCTATCCCTGATATGTTATAGTTCATCATGAAGCTCTAGTAGCTTGGTGGCAGTGACTTTGGAGAAACATCACTATCTCATCTGGAGGATTAACTCCCACTCGATTCAAGTGATTGTAGTACTCAGACAATCTGAGCACATGCTCAATGATTGAGCTTTTCTCCCTTAGTTTGTAGGCTAAGAAACTTGTCGAAGGTCTCATACCTCTTGACGTGGGCACCAGCCTGAAATCCCAATTTCAGCCCTTGGAACATCTCATATGTTTCACGACATTTCAAAAACGTCTTCGGCGCCACAATTATAAACCGTTTAACATTACTAAACTATCATGTAGTCATCAAAACGTGTATGTCAGATGTTCACAACATCCATAGACGACGTTCGAGGTTCAGCACACCGAGCGGTGCATTAAGGACATAAGCCTTCTATGCAGCAATGGGGACAATCGTCAGTTTACGGACCCAGTCCGCATAATTGCTACTATCAACTTTCAACTAAATTTTCTCTAGGAACATATCTAAAATAGTAGAACTAAAGCATGAGCTGTGACATAATTTGCAAAGACCTTTTGACTATGTTTATGATAATTAAGTTCATCTAATCAAATTATTTAATGAACTCCCACTCAGATAGACATCCCTCTAGTCATCCAAGTGATACATGATCCGAGTCAACTAGGCCGTGTCCGATCATCACGTGAGACGGACTAGTCATCATCTGTGAACATCTTCATGTTGATCGTATCTACTATACGGCTCATGTTCGACCTTTCGGTCTCTTGTGTTTCGAGGCCATGTCTGTACATGCTAGGCTCGTCAAGTCAACCTAAGTGTATTGCGTGTGTAAATCTGGCTTACACCCATTGTATGTGAATGTTAGAATCTATCACACCCGATCATCACGTGGTGCTTCGAAACAACAAACTTTCGCATCGGTGCACAGTTAGGGGAACACTTTCTTGAAATTTTAATGAGGGATCATATTATTTATGCTACCGTCATTCTAAGCAAATAAGATGTAAACATGACAAACATCACATGCAAATCATAAAGTGACATGATATGGCCAATATCATCTTGCGCCTTTGATCTCCATCTTGAGGCACGACATGATCACCTTCGTCACTGGCATGACACCATGATCTTCATCATCATGATCTCCATCATCGTGTCTTCATGAAGTTGTCTCGCCAACTATTACTTCTACTACTATGGCTAATAGTTTAGCAATAAAGTAAAGTAATTACATGGCGTTATTTAATGACACGCAGGTCATACAATAAATTAAGACAACTCCTATGGCTCCAGCCGGTTGTCATACTCATCGACATGCAAGTCGTGATTCCTATTACAAGAACATGATCAATCTCATACATCACATATCATTCATCACATTCTTTTTGGCCACATCACATCACATAGCATACCCTGCAAAAACAAGTTAGACGTCCTCTAATTGTTGTCGCATGTTTTACGTGGCTGCTATGGGTTTCTAGCAAGAACGTTTCTTACCTATGCAAAGCCACAACGGTGATATGCCAATTGCTATTTACCCTTCATAAGGACCCTTTTCATCGAATCCGATCCGACTAAAGTGGGAGAGACTAGCACCCGCTAGCCACCTTATGCAACAAGTGCATGTCAGTCGGTGGAACCTGTCTCACGTAAGTGTACGTGTAAGGTCGGTCCAGGCCGCTTCATCCACAATACCGTCGAAACAAGATAGGACTAGTAACGGTAAGCATATTGAACAAAATCAACGCCCACAACAACTTGTGTTCTACTCGTGCATAGAATCTACGCAATAGACCTAGCTCTAATACCACTGTTGGGGAACGTAGAAATAATTCAAAATTTTCTACGCATCACCAAGATCAATCTATGGAGATTCTAGCAATGAGAGAGAGAGAGAGAGAGAGAGAGAGAGAGAGAGTGCATCTTCATACCCTTTAAGATCGCTAAGCAGAAGCGTTACAAGAACGCGGTCGATGGAGTCGTACTCGCGGCGATCCAAATCGCGGAAGATCCGATCTAGTGCTGAATGGACGGCGCCTCCGCGTTCAACACACACAGCCCGGGGACGTCTCCTCCTTATTGATCCAGCAAGGGGATATGAGAAGTTGAGGGAGAACTCCTACAACACGACGGCATGGTGGTGGTGGAGCTCGTGGTATTCCTGCAGGGCTTCGCCAAGCACTAGGGAGGAGGAAGAGTTGGAGGAGGGAGGGGCTGCGCCAAAAGCAAGGTTGCTGCAGCCCTCCCACCCCCCTCTATTTATAGGGTGAAGGGGAGAGGGGGCCGGCCCCTCCAGATCCCATCTAGAGGGGGGGGGGCAGGAGGGGAGACTTGCCCCCCAAGCAAGGTGGAGGCGCCCCCCTCCCATAGGGTTTCCAAACCCTAGGAGCCTTGGGCCCTTGGGGGCGCACCAGCCCACTAGGGGGCTGGTTCCCTCCCATATTCAGCCCATTAAGTCCCCCGGGGCAGGTGACCCCACCCGGTGGACCTCCGGACACCTTTCGTTGGTCCCGGTACAATACCGATAACCCCCGAAACCATTCCGGTGACTGAAACTGGACTTCCCATATATAAATCTTCACCTCCGGACCATTCCGGAACTCCTCGTGACGTCAGGGATCTCATTCGGGACTCCGAACAACATTCGGTAACCACATACTAATTCCCATAACAACTCTAGCATCACCGAACCTTAAGTGTGTAGACCCTACGAGTTCGGGAATCATGCAGACATGACCGAGACATCTCTCCGGCCAATAACCAACAGTGAGATCTGGATACCCATGTTGGCTCCCACATGTTCTATGATGATCTCATCGGATGAACCACGATGTCGGGGATTCAATCAATCCCGTATGCAATTCCCTTTGTCAATCGGTACGTTACTTGCCCGAGATTCGATCGTTGGTATCCCAATACCTCGTTCAATCTCATTACCGGCAAGTCACTTTACTCGTTTCGTAATGCATGATCCCGTGACCAACTACTTAGTCACATTGAGCTCATTATGATGATGCATTACCGAGTGGGCCCAGAGATACCTCTCCGTCATACGGAGTGACAAATCCCAGTCTCGATTCGTACCAACCCAACAAACACTTTCAGAGATACCTGTAGTGCACCTTTATAGTCACCCAGTTACATTGTGATGTTTGGTACACCCAAAGTACTCCTACGGTATCCGGGAGTTACACAATCTCATGGTCTAAGGAAATGATACTTGACATTAGAAAAGCTTTTAGCAAACGAACTACACGATCTTGTGCTATGCTTAGGATTGGGTCTTGTCCATCACATCATTCTCCTAATGATGTGATCCCGTTATCAATGACATCCAATGTCCATGGTCAGGAAACCATAACCATCTATTGATCAATGAGCTAGTCAACTAGAGGCTCACTAGGGACATGTTGTGGTCTATGTATTCACACATGTATTACGGTTTCCAGTTAATACAATTATAGCTTGAACAATAGACAATTATCGTGAACAAGGAAATACAGTAATAACCATTTTATTATTGCCTCTAGGGCATATTTCCAACATGTCAAGCTTGTGACCAAGGGGCCGCCTGAGGGCAAGGAGCACCGCACGCCCGAGCGGTATTTTGAAGACGTCCTGGAGGGCTCTCGCATTGTGGCGACGCAATGTGCGCAAGACATTATCTTTGAATGAATACATTCATGTTGTCTCTGCCTTGTATGATGAAACAAAGTTGTTATGTAATATAATATTTTGTTATGTTTTTAAATTTTTTACCTCCTGTGCGGCTGTGTTTTATAAAATCTGAGAGTTGGCGAGTCGTCGACTTCTGCCCCCACATAGGTAGTATGGGGGTGTTCGGGATGTAATCTAAACACTCTTGATCCAATTGTTTAGTCCTTGAAGGAGGTGTTTGGAGCAACGAACCAGACAATCAGACTATGCGGCTTTAGCACCCTCACTTAGACATAGGAGTTTGACAATGAAAAATGTGGGCGCAACCCCTAGTATCCGAACTAGGATGCTATAAGCACCTGATCGAGTAAGTACCGATCCCTCGCGTAATGCGGAAAAATCTCTAACGATTTGAAACCTACGAAGAGCTGACCGGCTCTCGCCACATCATGACAGTCAGTTTTCGGCTTTCTCTACTAAGGTGCTCATCCGGGTAAACCAGGGCACAATCGCAGTAGTTCTCCCTTTACTACCCTAGCCGATATAGCAGAACGTAAGATAGCAAACATAGGAGCCGGGCAACCCAACTATTGACCAAAGACATGATTCGGAGCCAATGCATATAGTGCTAAATTCAAGGTGCCGAACTATACTGTAAAAAGTGTTCAGACTTTGTTGCCGTATTGTGGGGCGCTATGAAGCCCCTGGCAAATTGAGACGTACCAAAGTGTATGGGTGCTATTTGATAAAGTTATCGAAAAATAAAATGGGAAAGAGTAATAAGCTAGAGCCATAGAATCTGGGCCGCAAATTGTTTCCATTATAATTTGTTTGATATGTCAAAACGCATTTGTACAAGTAGTGCAATGAGCAACATGCTATTTACTATGCCACGACCAAGAGAGAGCTGCATGTGGGTCCTGAAAATAGGTAGAGTGGTCGTTTAAAGAGACCACCTAGATATTCCCCTCTACGTCCAAGCTGACTGCCATCTTGGTGTATTTGTCCTTCGAAAGGACCTGCGATTAAGCCATCAGGGAAGGCCTGTGGAAAAGAAACCTGAAAAGGGGAAAAAAGAAACAGTGAAAGTATGTGTGTTCGGGAGCGGTCGAGCCGTATTATGGGTCACAAGGTAGGTATGCCTCCGTATATGCCATGGTATTTTGAGTGCATAGTTATGTACGCACGGTACGAATGCCGCCACTTGATCGGGACTAGGACAGAGGCCAAATTGCTAATTGAGCTTTCGATGAGCCGAGCTGCCCTGCTGCAGAATAGTCCGGACTCTCTTGACAGTGTCCGAGAGTTCGGCCACTGAATTGAGGTTTTGCTTGAGAAGGCCGCTCTGTACTTCTGTTGCTAAGGCAGTGTGTGCTCCTTGGTACGGAGGGAGCGTTCCATGTTTCCATTAACTGTTATGACGCCACGTGGTCCGGGCATCTTGAGCTTGAGATAAGCATAGTGTGGCACCGCGATGAATTGAGCGAAAGCGGTTCATCCAAGCAGTGCGTGATAGCCGCTGCGAAAGGGCACGATATCGAAGATTAAATCTTTGCTTCGGAAGTTGTCCGGAGATCCGAAGACAACCTCTAGTGTGATTGAGCCCGTACAGCGGGCCTCTACACCTGGCATGACTCCCTTAAAGGTAGTCTTTGTGGGCTTGATCCATGATGGATTAATGCCCATTTTGCACTGTGTCCTGATAGAGCAGATTGAGGCTGCTACCACTGTCCATGAGGACTCGCGTCAGGTGAAATCCATCAATGATTGGGTCAAGGACCAACGCGGCTGAACCGCCATGATGGATACTGGTCGGATGATCCCGACGATCAAAGGTGATCGGGCATGACGACCATGGATTGAATTTTGGGGCGACTGGCTCTATCGCATAGACGTCCCTGAGCGCGCGCTTGCGCTCCCTCTTGGGGATGTGTGTAGCATATATCATGTTCACCGTTTGGACCTGAGGGGGAAACTTCTTTTGTCCCCTAGTGTTCAGTTGCCGGGGCTCCTCGTCATTGTTCTCGCTTTGCGATCCCCTTTCCTTGTTCTTGGTGTTTAACTTGCCTACCTGTTTGAAAACCCAACAATCTCTGTTGGTATGATTGGCTGGTTTGTCTGGGGTGCCATGGATCTGGCACGGACGATCGAGTATGCGGTCCAAGCTGGATGGTCCCTGATTGTTTCTTTTATATGGCTTCTTCTGCTGACCGGACTTGGAGCCACTGAATCCGGTGTTGACTGTTGTGTCATCGGTGTTGTCACCATTGCTTCAGCGTTTGTGTCTGCTGCATCGGAGCTTGCCATTGCTATTTTTGACCTCGGAGGTGCCCGTTTCACTTGCTGTGTTTTTGCTACGGGCCAACCAACTATCCTCACCCACACAAAAGCGGGTCATGAGTGTCGTGAGGGCTGCCATGGACTTCGGCTTTTCCTGGCCAAGGTGGCGGGCGAGCCATTCGTCACAAATGCTATGTTTAAAGGCCACTAGGGCTTTGGCATCCGGACAATCGATGATCTGGTTCTTTTTAGTTAGGAGCCTAGTCCAGAATTTCCTAGCTGACTCTCCAGGCTGTTGAACTATGTGACTTAAATCACTGGCATGTGGTGGCCGGACATATGTTCCTTGGAAGTTGTCGTAGAAGGCGTCTTCCAAGTCCTCCCAGCTGCCAATAGAATTTTCAGGCAGACTGTTTAACCAGTGCCGAGCTGGCCCTTTGAGTTTGAGTGGGAGGTATTTGATGGCATGAAGGTCATCTCCGCGGGCCATATGGATGTGGAGAATAAAGTCCTCGATCCACACCGCAGGGTTAGTTGTTCCATTGTATGATTCGATATTTATGGGTTAAAACCCTTCTGGGAATTCATGATCCATTACTTTGTCAGTGAACCAAAGAGGGTGCGCGCCGCCTCTATATCGGGCCGCATCGCGACGTAGCTCCAATGGAGTCCGTCTGCGGTTTTCAGCCCGGGCGTGACTAGGTTTGTCACGTTCGAATAAATAGTCGTCGTTGCGTGTCAAGGCACGTCCTCGCGATCCGTAGATCGATCTTGTAAGTCCTGCTCTACTGTCCAGGTCTTGCCGAAGGTCATATGTATATCCCCGGGCTATTTTATCTCTGTTTTTTACGTTGGGGTGGGGCGGGCTGCTGTTTGACTTGAGCTGCTGCTTTATCCCGACCGCGTGATGGTCAGTCAGACGCATTGTCCCGACCGCGTAGTGGTCGGTTGGCCGCATTGCGCGGGGGAGGTACAGGCTCCGGGGCCTCCTCAACGAACTAAGGTAGCAATTTGCGCTTCGGGTAACTCTTGGCTGGGCGCTTGAGGCCGTATTCTTCGGCTGCCAGGACATCAATCCATCTGTCGTTGAGCAGATCTTGGTTAGCTTGAAGCTGCTGCTGCTTCTTTTTCAGGCTCCTTGCAGTGGCTATTAGCTGGCGCTTGAAGCGCTCCTGCTCGACAGGTTCCTCAGGCATGATGAAATCCTCGTTGCCGAGGCTCACCTCATCCTCGGAGAGCGGAAGATAATTACTGTCCTCCGAGTCGTTATGTATGGCCTATTCATTAGGGCTAACTTGCCCGTTTTCCTGTTCCTCCTGTTCGGAAGTTGCCTCAATAGGGTCTTCGTTGTCTTCGGCATCGTCCGGAGTATTATTTTCTCCGGTGCCGGTATTGCTATCTTTTGCACGGCGTGACTTAGAGCGGCGATGTTGACGTCGGTGCTTAGGCCGTGTCCGAGGAGGTTTATCCTCAATTGGATCTTCTTTGTTGTCGTCGTTAGGTTCTTTAGGTGTATCCACCATGTACACGTCGTACGAAGAAGTGGCCGTCCAGCGTCCAGTAAACAGCGGGTTTTGGCCATGCTCCTCATCTGCATCGTCGTCCATACCATTGATGTCTTCGGAGCCGTAATCCAGCATGTCGGTTAAGTCTTCGACAGTGGCTATGAAGTGGGTGGCGGGTGGGAAGCGAAATTCCCCATCATCAGCTTCCAGTTCGAACTAGATATAGTTTGGCTGTGAATCCCCTGCTAAGGATATTTTTTTAATGAGTTCAGCACGTCACCTAAAGGCGAGTGCCGGAAGATGTCCGCGGTGCTGAATTTGGCGATCGATGACCGATCCTGCTCGACATACGCGGCCGCACATGGTTTGGAACTTATAGCCGGAAATGAGTCAAAGGTTCCGATGACACAGACATCACCCGAGGTTAGGTCTGTGTGCGGCTCCAACGCCGTGGAATCTGCGGCTTCCATGGCGGGGTTGAGCTTCCCGTCCTCGGATGGCGTGATCTGCTCCGGATCTAAGGCCAGAGCGGTTACATGTGCAATTTCGTGGGTATAGCTCGATGACAGGTTTAAGTCATGTTCATCGTGGTGACAGGGAGCGACTGCCGTGGTCTCGAATCCGTCAAAGATCAAGTCTCTGCAGATATCCGCGACGTAGTTCAAGCTCCCAAATCTGACCTGACGGCCAGGGGCATAGCTATCGATGTGCTCCAGATGGCCAAGCGAGTTGGCCTGCAGTGCGAAGCCGCCAAATACGAAGATCTATGCGGGGAGGAATACCTCTCCTTGGACAGCATTGTTGTGGATGATTGAAGGGGCCATCAAACCTTTTGGGGATGGCATAGTGGAACTCTCAATGAAAGCACCAATGTCGGTGTCAAAACCGGCGGATCTCGGGTAGGGGGTCCCGAACTATGCGTCTAAGGTCGATGGTAACAGGAGACAGGGGACACAATGTTTACCCAGGTTCGGGCCCTCTCTATGGAGGTAATACCCTACTTCCTGCTTGATTGATCTTGATGAATATGAGTATTACAAGAGTTGATCCACCACGAGATCGTAATGGCTAAAAACCCTAGAAGTCTAGCCTATATGACTATATCCGTTTCCGGACTAAGCCCTCCGGTTTATATAGACACCAGAGGGGACTAGGGTTGTACAAAGTCTGTTACAGAGAAAGGAATCTTCATATTTGGTCGCCAAGCTTGCCTTCCACGCCAAGGAGAGTCCCATCCGGACATGGGAGAGAGTCTTCAGTCTTGTATCTTCACAGCCCATTAGTCCGGCCCATGTCCAACAGGCCGGACGCCCGAGGACCCCTTAGTCAAGGACTCCCTCAGAAACATCCACACATAGTGAGAATAATCATCGAGGATAACCAGATAATATAAATAGCCTGAATTTCTAGGAACCAGAGAAGTCCACACATCGCTATGAATCAACTGAAAAGGAAAAGAAGCTATGGTGGTGGAGTTATTAAACGGGAGGCAAACATGTTTGCCAACACGACAGGGATGACATGTGTGATCCTCTATCTTATTACAACTGAAACCGAAACTCCTAAGAATATGATGAAGTGTGACGGGGTTGGGATGACACAAACGAGCGTGCCAGAGATCGACGCCGGCGAAGAGAGCAACCAGTGCAGTGATGGAGGTGGACGACGGATGCACAAGATAGAGCTCATCGAGGTTGTCACATCGGTGAAGTACCATCCTGGTTCGAGTGTCCTTGACAGAAAAACCAAGCTCGTCAAATTCAACAATAACATGATTTTCACGAGTTAAACAACGAACGGAAACAAGGTTTTTAATAAGATGAGGTGACACAAGTATGTTAGACAAAGTAATAGGCATGGAATTAGAAGGACAAGAAGTGTGCCCGACATGTGTGATAGGGAGGGTGGAACCGTTGCCGACAATGATGCGGTGACCGGTGGTGACGGGAGTGAAGGAGGCAAGATTACCAGGATGAGCAAACATGTGAGCCCTAGCCCTGGTGTCCATGTACCAAATCACCGCCTCCAGTGTAGTTGTCCGGTGTAGGAGCAGTGTGCAGCCCGACGAGGAGCACCGGATCCCAAGGTGTCGGCGCTGCAGGGAGACCGTAGGCGCCGCTCAGCTGTGGCAGTGGGTATCCTCCGTACGGCTACGGAGCCGCGTAGTACGCCTGATGCGCCGGCGGGCGCGGCATGGGAAGGGTCGATGCAGGAGCTCGTGGAACCGGCATGGTGTGTGCATGAACGACACCAGTCCACGGGTTGTAGCCGGAGGCCCACTAAGGGGGCACCTAGAACTGCTGCTGCTGCTGCTGACGGGGCTGGTCGGCGCCCTGCGGCTGCTACTGCTGACCGTCACAGCGGCCCCCACAACGTCGTTCGGCGAGAGGGGTAGGCGGCCCATAAGGCAGCGGGAGTAACCCCGGCTGCTGGGTGGCCGGGAACGGCGCCGGGTAGCGCTGCGGCTGCGGCGGGGAGGGGGGGGGGGCTGGAGGCGTCGCGGGTGGTGCCGGCGGCGAGAGCAGTGTGGATGGCCCGCGCCTTCACCTGCTTCATCCGCCACTCCTCCAAGTGGAGGTACGCAACGAACTTTGCGAAGGACGGGTTGGGGATGAGGCTGAGGTTTGCCGCGGCATTGCCGAAGTCCTCGTTGAGCCCGGCGGTGAGCGTGCTGAGGAGGAGGTCATCATCGATCTTCACGCCAATATCACGGAGCTCGTTAGTGAGAGTCTTCAGGCGGCAACAATAGTCATCGACGGAGGTGTTGTCCTGGTGACACCCAAAAAACTCTTGCCGCAAAAAACGCAATGCTAGAGCTGGTTGTCGATAAAGAGCCCGTTCAACTTGTTCCACACGGCGCAGGCATCGTCACTGTCCGCCACGACCGTTTGGAAGAGGTCCGGCGATATGGTGAGGAAGAACCAGCGGATGATCGTGGTTTTGATGGTGGACTGATACGTCCATTTTGCATCATGCTTTTATATCGATATTTATTGCATTACAGACTGTTATTACACATTATGTCACAATACTTATGCCTATTCTCTCTTATTTTACAAGGTTTACACGAAGAGGGAGAATGCAGGCAGCTGGAATTCTGGGCTGGAAAAGGAGCAAATATTAGAGACCTATTCTGCACAACTCCAAAAGTCCTGAAACTCCAAGGAAGTCAGTTTTAGAATATATAAAAAATATTGGGCGAAGAAAGCACCAGAGGGGGCCATCCACCATCCACAAGGGTGGGGGCCACGCCCTACCCCCCTGGGCACGCCCCTGACTCGTGGGCCCCCTGGCAGGCCTTCGGTGCCCATCTTTTGCTATATGAAGGCTTTTACCTTGAAAAAAATCATAAGCAAGCTTACAAGATGAAACTCCGCCGCCACGAGGCGGAACCAATCTAGGGCTTCGGCGAAGCTGTTCTGCCAGGGAAACTTCCCTCCGTGGGGGGGGGGGGGAATCATCACCATCGTCATCACCAACGATCCTCTCATCGGGAGGGGGTCAATATCCATCGACATCTTCACCAGCACCATCTCCTCTAAAAACCCTAGTCATCTCTTGTATCCAATCTTGTATCAAAACCACAAATTGGTACCTGTGGGTTGCTAGTAGTGTTGATTACTCTTTGTAGTTGATGTTAATTGGTTTACTTGGTGGAAGATCATATGTTCAGATCCTTATTGCATATTAATACTCCTCTGATCATGAACATGAATATGCTTTATGAGTAGTTACGTTTGTTCCTGAGGACATGGGTGAAGTCTTGCTATTAGTAGTCATGTGAATTTGGTATTCGTTCGATATTTTGATGAGATGCATGTTGTCTCTCCTCTAGTGGTGTTATGTGAATGTCAACTACATGACACTTCACCATTGTTTGGGCCTAGAGGAAGGCATTGGGAAGTAATAAGTAGATGATGGGTTGCTAGAGTGACAGAAGCTTAAACCCTAGTTTATGCGTTGCTTCGTAAGGGGCTGATTTAGATCCATATGTTTCATGCTATGGTTAGGTTTACCTTAATACTTCTTTTGTAGTTGCGGATGTCGTGGGAACGATTCCGACAATAATAAGGTATAGGGTAACAGAGCATGATCTATCGAGATGCATATGGGTGACACGGTGGTTTTAGCGAGTTCGGGCCTCTCACGGTGGAGATAACAACCCTACATCTTGTGCTCCGGAGAGGCTTTGTTTTATCTGAGTATGTATCCGGAGATTACAATGTGTGTGTGTGAGAGAGGAACAGATCCCCATGCATGAGCTAAGTCCGGAGACTAGAGAGGGAGAGAGAGGTAGGAGGAGAAGAATGAGGGACTGCCCCCTAGTCTAGTGGTGGGGGTGGCTTATATAGAGTGCGCCACCCCCTCATCCCTTATGTTACATGGTGGAGCATCAATGCTATAATGCCTGCCCACTACAAAACCGTCATGCTGACTATTGGTCTTCACATATCCGAGTGAGTTACACGACCGAGTGGAATGAGCTCGTCCAGTGGAGTGCCGTGCTCCGAGCAGTTGTTGCCATCCGAGTGACTTTCAAGTTGCAGTACATCTGGATGGCGATCTGGCCTAGGGGCCCAGTACAAAGTGTATGGTGTCCATGGGTAGGTGAAAGTGCTAGTTATCGACTAGAGGGGGGGGTGAATAGGCGATTTTTATCAAAGTCTTAAAAACATGGAAGTTTCAAAGACAAACAATAAAAATGACCTAATTGTTATGCAGCGGAAGATAAACTACAACAAGCAAGCCATAGTCAAGTATGCAATAGTGTTAACGTACGAAGACTAATAGCAGCTAGGTAGTAGGATCAGGATGGAAGATAGTATGAAGCCAATCAACAATAGTAGTCAAGCAATGAAGTCAATCAGATAAGACAGATAAGCAACAACTTCACGAAGACAAACTCAAAGTAAAGGAGGGAAGAGATAGAAACAGTCACTTGTTGAAGACACAGGATTTGTTGGACCAGTTCCAGTTGCTGTGACAACTGTACGTCTGGTTAGGGAGGCTGAGATTCAACTCAGAAGACCGTGTCTTCACCTTATTCCCCTTGAGCTAAGGACACTTAGTCCTCGCCCAATCACTCTGGTAAGTCTTCAAGGTAGACTTCCGAACCTTCACAGACTTCGTTCACCCGGCAATCCACAATGACTCTTGGATGCTCAGAACGCGACGCCTAACCGGCTGGAGGATACACAGTCCTCAAGTGTAATAAGTCTTCAGGTCACACAGACAGAAAGACTTCAGTGATGCCTAACACTCTTTGGCTCTGGGTGTTTGGGCTTTGTCCTCGCAAGGATTTCTCTCTCAAAGGCTTCGAGGTGGGTTGCTCTCAAAACGACAAAAGCCGTAAACTAACTCTGAGCAGCCACCAATTTATGGTGTAGGGGGTGGGCTATTTATAGCCACAAGGCAACCCGACCTGATTTGTCCGAAATGACCCTGGGTCACTAAGGAACTGACACGTGTTCCAACGGTCAGATTTCAAACACACGCGGCAACTTTACTTGGGCTACAAGCAAAGCTGACTCATCCAGCTCTGGATAAGATTTGCTCTCATTGTCTTCGCTCGAAGACATAGGATTTGGGTTGAGCATCACTTCAGTCACTCTGACTTAGTTCACTTGGACCCCACTTAACAGTACGGTGGTTCCTATGACTCAACAAAGAAGAAAAGGAAACAATGAAGCCACATAGTCTTCGCGCTCCATAGTCTTCACGCAATGTCTTCTCATGTCATAGTCTTCAATATGAATATCTTCTCATACCACCATTGTCTTCAATGTCTTCATACATTTTTAGGGGTCATCTCCGGTAGGTAAACCGAATCAATGAGGGACACTACCTGCGTTATCCTGCAATTCTCACAAACGCATTAGTCCCTCAACCAACTTTGTCGTCAATACTCCAAAACCAACTAGGGGTGGCACTAGATGCACTTACAATCTCCCCCTTTTTGGTGATTGATGACAAACTGGTTGAAGTTTTCAACGGGGATAAAGTATGTGAAATTGTAAAGGATTAGGAAATTGTCTTCATAAGTAGCAAGGGCTCCCCCTGAAGATGTGCATATAAGTAATTTTGCTTTTGGAATGCAAATGCACATGGCAGGTTGTACTTGTGGAGATCCACTTCAACTTATGAAGATAATTCATCATGCATGAAATGATATAGCATATAGGATGACATGCATAATGAAAAATGGACGTCTGCAGGATGATCTAAGTGCGGAAGTTATCATCGCACCACAGTAAAGCAAATAAGTAGCAGACGACCATCAAGTTTAGGTGTTACAACTCAAAGAACCAAATGTTTTAAAAAGCAAGAGTTGTAAGCATGAGGCAAAATATAATGCAACCGCCCATATGAACCCGCTTGAAGACTATCAACTCATATGCTTCTCCCCCTTTTGTCAGTAATGACCAAAAAGGTTTGAAGACATAGAGCATCTACTCGTCCTCATGAGGAGTAGGTGAAGCAGCAGGGTTGTCGTTGTCGTTTGGCGGTGCAGACGAACTTGGTGCAGTGTCGATGCGTGCAGAAGTAGGAGGTGGTGAAGTAGCATCATCTTCGTCATCGATCACTCTGGCATTGACAGTTGCCGCGGAGGAAGAATATTCAGAGTCTTCAAGAGATGGAGTTCTTCGTAGGACAGCATTCCGTGGAGGAGTGGAGTCAAACTGGAATCTTTCATTGAAGCCATCATCTTGAAGATCTGCTTCAGCACTAAGCAGGGTCAGGCTCTTCCATGATCGCTAGTAAGTTTCATGAGCAACAAAGGCATTCTTGGTGGCAAGGTTACGAATGCGATTGACATCCACCAAGAGGCATTGCATCTGTCTTTTGAGCCAGAAGTGATGTTTATCCTGTTTCTGATGAAGGGCCACAAGAAGTTCTCGGTCATTGAGAACACGAGAGCGCTTCCGAGGCCTTTGGGCAATGGTGCTTTCAGTTGCTTCAGTAGGTGCTCGATGAGGCAGACGAGTATTTCCAGCCAATGGATGGATTCGTGTTGCTGCATGAACACCTTCAATGGGTTGAGTGAAGCTTTGGTGCTCGGCATTCTGAAGACAAAGAGGCTTCTTGGCCGGTTCAGGGTATATAGCTTTAATTGACATATCAACCTCTGGTAGAAAAATCACATGATTGCGAGTAGAAGGTTGATAGTTGACAGCAGAGTGGCACTTGATGAGGCGCATGACCCATGGAGCATAAAACTTCAGGCCAAACAGATCAGATCCAGATGCAGTTAGTTTCCTGATGAAGAAATCTTGCGCATTGAAGCTGATGCCATTAAGAATGTAGAAGATCAAAGTCTTCATAGCTCCTTCAAGCTTTGCCGCTGATGAATGTCCTTTGATAGGCCATAGAGTTCGCCTGATGATGTGATATATGGTGCGTGGCAGATACTCAAGGTCTTCAACAAAGAACTCCTTTGGATATTCAGCATCATGTGGCAAAGGCTTCATCATGCTCAACATCTGACTCATATTGGGTTTAGGCTTATGGAAGATGCTCTCCAATGCATTTCGATGGTTTTGACAACCAGGTTCATAGAGCTCTCCAGGAGTGGATATGCCTGTAAGCTCAATGATGTCGAGAGCTTTGGCTTCATGATGAACATTTCCTGTCATCCACTCGAGAACCCATGTCTTCGTATCTCTGTTGTAGCCGCGAATGTGTAGAGTAGCATAGAATTGAAGCAGTAGCTCTTCATTCCAATGTTCTTTATCAGTGACAAAACTGAGCAGACCAGCATCACGAAAGCAATCAAGTGCTTCTTCTAAGCAGGGCAGTCCAGTAATGGCTTCAGTGTCGAGGCGCATATGAGGGAAAATGCGCCCTTGATCATACAGAACACAGGAGTAATAGCTTCGCTGCTGATGACTCCAGAAACGATCTGATGATATTCTTGGCTTCGTGTAGGGGTTCTTTGAGCTGTCAAAGAATGTGTTGTGGCTCTTGAAGCCATTAGCATTGAAGGACCCTGGTGAGTTTGCAGTACCTGGAAACCTTGGCAGTCTTGGCTTGGGCTTCTGGACCTGAGGCCTATGCTCAATGTGATAGTCAAATTGAGGACCAGAGACAATAGGCGGAGGGACTAGAACGGGCCATCTTACTGTGATTAGCTCGCCATGGTTGTATGCTTGCTCGATTGTATAGGGCCTTGGTGGTGGAACAGGAGCAGTGGCAACAACTGAGGCTTCAGGCTGCACAACAGGTGCTTCAAGAGCAGTTGCCTCATTGGTTTCAGGTGCAGTGTCCTCATTAGCTTCAGGCACACTGGTTGGTTCAAGCTCCACATTAGCTTCAGTCATGACAATGTCATGAGCTTCACTTGCGTTGGTAGTGGCAGCTTCAGGATTTGCAACCTCCATTTGCTGAGTTGGAGGGTCAGGCACAGACACATTCACTTCATGAACTTCTTCTTATGGAATGGGGGGGGGGTGTAGAGACACGTTCTTCTTGACGTTCTTCATCGGCTGATGCAACCAGATTGTCTTCAGCAGCTGGTGCTTCACACGCAGAGACATTCACTGTAGGAGTGGCTTCTGAAAACACTTGACGTGCAACAGGTTGATGGTGCACTTCTCCTTCTGGAACGCTCGGAAGAGGGGCTTGAGGCCTTGGTCCTTTACGAAGCCTTTGTAGTACAGGCGATGCTTTTGGAGATGGAGTGGGCAGGCCCTCATCCTCTTCAACTTGTACGGATGGTGTGGTTTGTTGTTGTTGGGGAGTGCTGGGGGAGTCCTGTTCTTGCGGGCGATCAGCCCATGAAGCATCCTGAGCAATTGGCGTCAGAGGACGACCAATGCTGATGATTTCGCTGTTTGTACGAACAGGCGATGATACCACATTATATTCAATTTGAGGAAGAACTTCATCATCTTCAACATTGTCATGATGACCAATGTCTTCAGCAGCGGTGGGATCAACTGCTGGAATCTCTTCAGCTTCAGGAGCCTCTGTGGAAGCAGGCTCATGAACAGTCATGCGAAGTTCTTGGGATGCAGATGCAGGACGAACCACTGAGATGGGTTCAACAACAAGGGCTCTGTGGGAGCAGCCCGATTCTTCTTGGTCTTGCGCTTCTTCTTGGAGGGAGCGGCATCAGAGGCTTCAGTATTCTTCCTCTTTCTGGCTTCAGCCTCGGCAGCCCTCGTCTTCTTCTGTTCTGAAGCGGTTGTGGTGACCTTTGGCTTCGAGCCAGTCATGCTGCTTGGGAAGATAATGCGAGGGGCTTCTTGGCTTGAAGGTGCAGGCTGGTCAGCAGGAAGCTTCTTCTTTTTCTTTGCAGCCATCCTGGGGTCAATGCCAGGACGGCCAAGTGACTTGCGCTTCTCAGCCTCATTGTAGGCAAGCACACACTTATCAGCCAAACTCTTCATGCGCTCACGAGAGCCTTGAGCTTCTTGGCGCTTCTTCAGAAAAGCTTCTTTAAGCTCATGCAGCATGACCTTGAAGTTTCTGACGTCTTGAACACTGAGCTTCGCCACATGCTTCTTGAATTGAGCCTTCTCATAATCAATTTTGTTCTTCAGCTCAACGATGCGCTGAGCAAGAGCTAGCTCAGAAGCAATGGCGCCATTGAAAGAGACGCTGAGGCCAATGGGAAGCTGCAAATCTTCAAAGCTTAGATTTGGGGTGTCGAACCACTCATCAATGAAGTTATGGAGAATGCCACATCAAAGAGAGGCAAGTTGTTGAAGATCTCTGCTTCTTCCTTGCTCTTGATCAGTTGCTCAAGGGCATCATCAGCAAGATCTCCATCACTAGACAGATCAATGGGCTCTTCACGCAGAATAGCAGCAGGAGTCAGAGCCTGATCAGTTCTCTTGATGATTTTCTTTTTCTTCTCCGTCTTCTTGGAGACGCGGGAAAGATCTTCAGACTGCACACTGACTTCAGGAGGTGCAGTGGCCAGTGGCTTCACACGAGAAGCTTTTGGAGGTGCAGCTGATGATGAAGCCTTAATCTTCTTTGGCTTCTGCGGCCTTGGAGTAGGAGCTGGGGCTTCATCAGAATCAGCATCATTGTCAGAATGATCCACTTTGGCACCTTGTACCAAGATGTAGGAGATGAGGCCATCAAGGTTTGCAAAGGGGCCAATTCTGTTTTCTTCAGCTTCACGTGTGCCATCATCACGGGGAGCAGAGGGGCCAGGATTGAAGTCTAATCCCCATGACTTCTTGTTTTCCTTTGCCGAAGCCTTAGCAAACTGGAAGTTGCGCTTGAAGAGATTGTCGTCACGACACCAGAGCAATGATGATGGGTCGGCTTCTTCAGGCTGTGGTCCACGGACCATGCAAGGATAGAATTCTTGCGCAATGGCTTCAGCTTTGTTCTTGGGGGGAAGGCCTCGATAGAGAATATCACCCCAAGGGCTCTTGATAGCATTTTTCTCTGCGTACTCCTGGGTGACGAACTTGTACTTGTACCACTGTTCAGCCCAATAGCGTCGAATCCATTGGATTCGAGTCTTGCGCTGATTGTAATCTTCTTCAGGATCTGTTTTATATATTTCTGCAAGATCATCAGGCAGATCCTTTGAAGTTCCCCCACGACGCTGTCTGCCACCCTTCCTTACTGATTTCTCTGCAGCCATGAACTTCAAACTGAACGGTTTCAATATGTTCAAAGGCTTCAAGGCTTTCGCTTGCTGGTCAGACAGGAACTGGCTTCAGGAGAATCAATGTGTTGCTGTAAGAATTCTGCAAACGAATGCAGACTATGAGAACCTAGGGATTCTCCCACGGACATGTACCTGTGACAGCATTAGAGATGCGAGGGAAGGGGAAGAGGTCATATGCATTCTCAGAAGATTTTGAAGATAAATCAGTTTGAAGACATTGACCTCATGATGCGAAGACATTCACTTATATGAGGTGAGTTGGTTCCAGATTTGTACCAATCCGTGAATAAGTACAAGTGAGGAATCAAACTAGATAGGAAATCTAAGTGAATAGACTAGGCATTATGAGATGCAGACAGAATAGATCTAACATTGAGTAGGTAGAAACCACTTTCGGTAAATAGGATGAATCTATGAAGATCAAAAAGGTGGTAAAAATAGAGTTATAATTACCGCACGAAGAACTGCTAGAAGGGATGAATAGGAGACCGAGCAGTTCAGCCCACCGTGCCCTAACTTGGCGACGGAGGACACCTACGGCGACGGCGGAGAGGACGATGTCCGCGGCCGGCGTGAGGACGGCGTCGGAGAAGTCGCGGCAGCTAAGCGCTTCGTCGCCGGCGTCGTCGAGAGCTAGCGGTGGCGCTAGGGTTTTGACGAGGTGGAGAGGTGGAAGAAGGTTTTCTTGACCGCAGGGGACACGTATTTATAAGTAGGTGTGCGGCACAGCGCAATTACGCAGGTGCCCCTGTCTGTTCACATCCGTGGGACACGTGGCAAGCATGCAACATACTTAGAGTTGTCCCACGTTCCCACGCCCGCCAAGTTTGTCGGATGGTTCGTTCCGGCTTCTCCGGATATCGACAATAAAGATGAATCATTTAAATAGGACTTGATGTTTGTCTCTGTGTCTTCTGCTGACTAGGACGCAGAGAAGACATTCGACAGTTTCAATAGAATGCATATGATTTGGACAGATAGAGTTTGAGATAGAAAGCATAGAGAGGTTAGGGTCCGATCACATTCACTTAGTTCAAAAGATTCAACTTGAAGACATAGCTATAAGTGAATGCTGTAGAGGACAGAACACTAGTATATATATATATGCAATCAAATCATCATAGCGCAGAAAATCATGAAGATAAATTGAAACTGAAGACAAACCAAATGCGAAGTCTTTGCAAAAGTAACGCCATGAGTGAAACACTTCAAACAGAGAAATTTGGTGGTGGCGTTACCCACCGTATAGGAAGTATTAGACCCAGACACGGCGCACAATTATCGTGGCACTCCGAAGTCGAATTCCATGTTAATGTATTCACACTCAGAGTGTAAATCTTCATTGATTGAAGATATACATTACTTTGTGTGTTGCACATCTAAGTCATCAACATGCATAAGTGTTAGGATGTGTGCCTGATCACAGGACATTAGAGGATTCCAAGATATTTAGCTCACACCGTAACTTGCAAAACCTTTTCTCATCCAAGGGCTTTGTGAAGATATCTGCGAGTTGCTCTTCAGTGTTGACGTGAATGATGTCAATATCTTTCTTCATGACATGATCTCTGAGAAAATGATGACGAATTTCAATGTGCTTTGTCTTCGAGTGCTGAACTGGATTGTTGGCAATCTTGATGGCACTTTCGTTGTCGCAGAAGAGAGGGACTTGCTTCAGATCGATGCCATAGTCCTTGAGAGTTTGCTTCATCCACAGAAGCTGAGCACAACAAGATCCAGCAGCAATGTATTCAGATTCAGCAGTTGAGAGTGATACACAGTTCTGCTTCTTTGAAGACCAACAGACAAGTGATCATCCCAGAAAGTGACATGTTCCTGATGTAGACTTGTGATCCACCTTGTCACCAACATAATCAGCATCCGAGAATCCAACCAGATCAAACCTTGAGCCCTTTGGATACCATAATCCGAGTGTTGGGGTGTAAGCCAAATATCTAAGAATTCGCTTCACAGCTAAGTGATGCGATTCCTTTGGTGCCGCTTGGAATCGAGCACACATGCAAACACTAAGCATAATATCTGGCCTAGATGCACATAGGTAAAGTAAAGAACCAATCATGGAGCGATATACCTTTTGATCGAACTCTTTACCATTGTCGTCGGGACCAAGATGATGTTTGGCTGGCATTGGCGTCGTGTAACCTTTGCAATCTTGCATTCCGAACTTCTTCAGGCAATCTTTGAGATATTTTTCTTGAGATATGAAGATGCCATTTCTTTGCTGACGAATTTGAAGACCAAGGAAGAACTTCAGCTCACCCATCATGGACATCTGATATTGCTCTTGCATCATGTATCCAAACTCATCACTATACTTCTGGTTGGTGCAGCCGAAGATTATGTCATCCACATATATTTGGCATACAAACAGTTCACCATCATATGTCTTCGTGAAGAGTGTGGGATCGAGGGATCCAGGTTTGAAGCCCTTGCTCTTCAGGAAGTCTTTGATTGTATCATACCAAGCGCGAGGAGCTTGTTTGAGGCCATACAGTGCTTTGTTGAGTTTGTACACCATATCAGGATGTTTTGGATCTTCAAAGCCAGGTGGTTGAGCAACATACACTTCTTCTTCAATCTTGCCATTGAGGAAAGCACTTTTCACATCCATTTGATATAGCAAGATGTTGTGGTGATTAGCATAGGCTAGCAGTATGCGAATAGCTTCAAGCCTAGCAACAGGAGCAAATGTTTCATCGAAGTCAATTCCTTCAACTTGAGTATATCCTTGAGCCACAAGACGTGCTTTGTTTCTGATGACTTGACCATGCTCATCTTGTTTGTTCCGATATATCCATTTTGTGCCAATAATGTTATGCTTGCGAGGGTCAGGGCGCTTGACAAGTTCCCAAACATTATTCAGCTTGAACTGTTGAAGTTCTTCTTGCATGGCTTGAATCCATTCAGGTTCCATAAAGGCTTCAGCAACTTTCTTGGGTTCAGATATTGATACAAATGAAAAATGCCCACAGAAATTTGCTAACTGTGTTGCTCTTGATCGAGTAAGCGGACCAGGTGCGTTGATGCTATCAATTATCTTCTCAATTTGTACTTCATTTGCAACACGAGGATGAACTGGACGAAGACCTTGCTCATGCTGATCATTGTCATCATTGGAAGTATTGTCTTCGGTCTGAGCATTGTCTTCAGGTTGGTTTGGTGCAGAAATGATAAGTTCCTCTTCAGGCTGTGCTTCAGAGGGCATGATTTCACCAGTTCCCATCAGCTTGATAGATTCACTGGAAGGAGCTTCATCAAGTGTGCTTGGCAGGAGCTCTCGTTGTGAACCATTGGTTTCATCAAATCGCACATCCACTGTTTCAACGATTTTGTAGTGGAAGAGGTTGAAGACTCTGTAAGAGTGCGAATCCTTTCCATAGCCAAGCATGAAGCCTTCGTGAGCTTTGGGTTCAAATTTTGACTTGTGATGGGGATCCTTGATCCAGCACCTAGCACCAAAGACTCTGAAGTAGCTGACATTTGGCTTCTTGCCAGTAAGGAGCTCATAGGATGTTTTTCCCAGAAGCTTATGGATGTAGACACGGTTGATGATGTGACAAGATGTATCAATGGCTTCAGGCCAGAATTTTATTGGTGTCTTGTACTCGTCAAGCATTGTTCGAGCCATCTCAATGAGGGTTCTGTTCTTGCGCTCAACAATGCCATTTTGCTGAGGTGTGTATGGAGCAGAAAATTCATGAGTGATTCCCATTGTATCCAGATAAAGATCAAGGCCCGGTGTTCTTGAATTCAGTGCCGTTATCACTTCTGATATGCTTGATCTTGACGCCATAATTGTTCATTGCTCGATTGGCGAATCGTCTGAAGACATCTTGTACTTCAGTCTTGTAGAGAATTATGTGCACCCATGTATATCTTGAGTAGTCATCAACAATGACGAAGCCATAGAGACACGCCGTTGTTGTGAGGGTGGAGTAGTGAGTAGGGCCAAATAAGTCCATGTGCAACAGCTCAAAGGGTTGAGATGTCGTCATGATTGTCTTCGAGGGGTGCTTGGCCCTCGTTATCTTTCTGGCTTCGCAGGCACCACACAAATGATCTTTCTTGAACTTGACACCTTCGATGCCTATGACATGCTTCTTCTTGACGAGAGTGTGCAAGTTCCTCATGCCAGCATGCCCCAGCCTTCGATGCCAGAGCCAGCATTCTGAAGCTTTTGCAAGAAGACATACGGCAAGCTGTGGACCTGCTGAGAAATCTACCATGTATAGATCACCTTTCCTATACCCTTCAAAGACTAGAGACTTGTCAGATTCCATTAGTACAAGGCAACGATATTTTCCAAATATCACAATCATGTTTAAGTCACAAAGCATTGAGACAGACATTAAGTTGAATCCAAGGGATTCAACAAGCATCACTTTATCCATGTGTTGATCCTTTGAGATTGCAACTCTACCTAGACCCAATACCTTGCCTTTACCAGTGTCAGCAAATGTGATTTGACTCTTGTCGGATGGACGTAAGGTTGAGTCCATGAGAAGACTTCGATCACCAGTCATATGATTAGTGCATCCGCTGTCCATAATCCATTCTGAAGCTTTTGGTGACATGCCCTACAGTGCAGTTAGGAGGATAGGCTTCACAATGTATGTTGTGAAGCATAAGCAGTTGATGCACACTTGGATTATCACAGCATAGATGAAAGTTAGCACACAGTATGACAGGTAAGCGATTCACATGTGGACACATAGTAAGTCATTTTATCATGCGTCCCTTTGTGTTTTAGGTCCCCAGCAATAATATCGGATGCCTTTGATTGCTGGCTGGAGACCATGTTCTGCAAAAGAGAGTTAGTTCTTCTTCACCACCCACATCTTTAGGGGTGGCTTAGAAGCAATGAGTCTAAGTGCAGCATCTGAGAATTTCGGCTTTGGAGCCCTAGCAAATAGCCTTGCAGGAGATGAATGATACTCATATGAATAAGCAGAAAAGTTCTTAGTACTATGAACATAGCGGTTTGAAGACACACGCTCATATTCATGAGTTTGAGTATGATTTCCCTGCAAAACATTGGCGTTAGGGTGACTCGGGTGAGTCCTGTTTCCGTATGAAGCCGTTGGACCATGTGACGCCTTTGGTCTGGGGTTTGTCTTCTTCACAGGTGGTGTCATGACAACATTCACCGGAAGATTCTCAAGACAGCTTTTGGGAACCCAGATCTTCTTCATTGGCGGTCCATTCCTGCAGTTAGTACCAATATACCTGGCAAACACTTCACCATTCTGATTTTTGAACAGTTTATAGTTTGCATCAAAGGATTCATCAATGATAATAGGATTAGCACAGGTAAAGCCAGATAAAGTGGATGGATCCACTGAAGGTTCCTTTGCAGCAACCCATGTGGTTTTGGGATACTGCTCAGGCTTCCAGTAGGAACCATCAGCATTCATTTTCCTCTCGAACCCAACACCCTCTTTCCTAGGGTTTCGGTTCAGAATCTGCTTTTTGAGGACATCACAAAGTGTCTGATGCCGTTTCAGACTTTTATACATCCTTGTTTCAAGCAATGTCTTCAACCTAGCATTTTCATCAGCAATAGTAGTGGTATCCTCAGAAGAGGGGTTAGTTACCACATCAGTAGTTGAAGACAGAGCGACAGTAGCTGAAGTGGAACACTCAGCAACAGAGGCAGCGTTATCACGCTCAATGCATTTTAGACATGGTGGTTCAAATTCATCCTGAGCGGGACTGATCTGTTGAGCGCGAAATGACTCATTCTCTTTTTGAAGATCCTCATGAGTCGCTTTCAATTTCTCAAGCTCTTGTTTCCTTTGAAGATAATCATAGGAGAGCTTTTCATAAGTGGTTGAGAGCGTCTCATGAAGACTTTCAAGTTCTTGATACTTAGCATGAAGATTTTTTATGTCTTCAACTATGGACTGTGAACGTGTCATTTCCGCGTCCAACAGGTCATTGCTTTTGTCTAACAGTTTTTGAGTATGTTCCATAGCCCTTTGTTGTTCAGTAGCAATTTTAGCAAGTGTTTTGTAGCTGGGTTTAGATTCACAATCAGAGTCATCTTCACTTGATGTTTGAAAGTAAGCATCGCGCAATTTTACCTTGGCACCGCGTGCCATGAAGCAGTAGGTGGGAGCAGGATCGTCCTTGTCATCATCAGCGTTGATGTGGGAGCCATTGTCTTCAGTGTTGAAGATGGACTTGGCAACGTAGGCTGTGGCCAGAGCCAGACTTGCAACGCCAGAGTCGGACTCAGCTTCAGATTCCACCTCTGCCTCCTCAGAAGCAGACTCCTCCTCTGAATCCATTTCCTTGCCAACAAAAGCACGAGCCTTGCTAGATGAACTCTTCTTGTGAGATGAAGACCTTGATGAGGACTTGGAAGAAGACTTCGAAGATTTCTTCTTCTTCTTGTCATCAGAATCATATTCCTTGTTCTTTCTTCTTCTCGTTGTCCCACTGAGGACATTCAGAGATGTAGTGCCCAGGCTTCTTACACTTGTGACATGTTCTCTTCTTGTTGTCTTGAGTGGAAGCTTCATCATTTCTTGAACTGGATCGTGAAGACTTTCTGAAGCCCTTCTTCTTGGTGAATTTCTGGAACTTCTTCACAAGCATAGCAAGCTCCCTTCCAATGTCTTCAGGATCATCAGAACCGCAGTCAGATTCTTCTTCTTCAGATGAGGAAACAACTTTTGCCTTCAAAGCACGAGTTCGGCCATAGTTGGGGCCATAGATATCTCTTTTCTCAGAAAGCTGGAACTCATGTGTGTTGAGCCTCTCAAGTATACCAGACGGATCGAGAGTCTTGAAGTCAGGACGTTCTTGTATCATGAGGGCAAGGGTGTCAAAGGAGCTATCAAGGGATCTCAGCAGCGTCTTGACGATTTCATGCTTGGTGATCTCAGTGGCGCCGAGAGCCTGAAGCTCATTAGTGATGTCGGCGAGGCGATCAAACGTGAGCTGAACATTTTCATTGTCGTTTCTCTTGAAGCGGTTGAAGAGATTGCGAAGAACACTGATTCTCTGGTCTCTCTGAGTAGAGACGCCTTCGTTGACCTTGGATAGCCAGTCCCAGACTAGCTTTGACGTTTCCAGAGCACTCACGCGGCCATACTGTCCTTTGGTCAGATGACCACAAATGATGTTCTTTGCTGTCGAGTCCAGTTGAATGAACTTCTTGACATCAGTAGGGGTGACTGTAAGTGCATCTAGTGCCCCTTAGTGATTTTGGTGTATTGAAGACTTATAGGTTAAGGGCTAATGCGTTTGTAAGTGTACACATGTCTATAAGTCTATGAGGAGTTTGATATTTACAGAGAAAGTCGACCCCTAAAAATGAAGTTCTTCAACTGAAGACTTTGATATTCTGAAGACTTTCTGAAGACTTTGAAAGTGAAGAAATTGGTGTGACCTTGAAGACTTGGTATTCATTTGTGGAACATGAAGTGTGAAGACTATTGTTTTCGTAGTTTCATTTTCTCTTTCTTGAGTCATAGGAAACACCGTACTGTTAAAGGGGGTCGAGGAAATACTAAGGAAAAATTTCCATGTGATGCTCAACTCAAAATCCTACACCTACCAATCCCTTCGAGTGAAGCCTTTGGAAATCTCATACAGTTCAGTCACTTTCTTCAGTGACAGAGACGAAGTTCTTCTGGTCACTGATGAATTTGTTCTGACTGAGGAGTTAGGAATTCGTCAGTGCGAATTACCTACACAGTGAGGAACATGATAG
Source organism: Triticum aestivum (assembly GCF_018294505.1). Taxonomy (NCBI): domain Eukaryota; kingdom Viridiplantae; phylum Streptophyta; class Magnoliopsida; order Poales; family Poaceae; genus Triticum; species Triticum aestivum. Next base: position 530,303,887 of record NC_057798.1, read on the forward strand.
CCCTGAGGAATTTGAGAGTCAAATTTCCGACCGTTGCTGTGCTGCGCGCCAGCTGTCCCAAAATATCTTATCCACCTAACGGTCATATCATTGAGGGGCATTTATGTCTTATCATGTCGGGCTGCTCCCTAGGCTATAAATAGCCGCCCCCTACAACCACTAGCTGGTTGGCTGCTCCGAGAGAACTTGACACTTGTCATTTGAGAGCAACCCATCCTCCGAGGACTTTGAGCGAAAATCATCGAGTGAGGAAAACCCAAAACCAAACCCCTACAAACCCAAAGTGATTGAGCATCACTGAAGAAATTGATCCTGCGTGGATCCGACGCTTGTTACCTTTGAAGACTGTGCTTCTTCCAGACGGTTAGGCGTCAAGGTCTAGAGCATCCAAGAGGAATTGTGGATCGCCGAGTGACCAAGTCTGTGAAGGTTTGGAAGTCGCCTGAAGACTTACCACGAGTGATTGGACGAGGTCTGCGTGACCTTAGTTCAAGGAGAATACGGTGAGGACTGGGTGTCCTGAGCTGCGTGCTCAGCGACTGGGTGTCCGGGACTGTGTGTCCTCGAGTTTAAATACTCAGCCGCTCCAACCAGACGTACAACTGAGACAGCAGTTGGAACTGGTCTACCAAATCATTGTCTTCACCAACCTACTGGTTCTATTTCCTCAACCCTTTCATTTCCTCATTACTGTGTTGAGTGTTTGTTCATATCTGTGTTTGAAGACTTTGACTGAAGACTTTCTCAATTTCCTCAGTTCAATTTCTTCAGTCTGTTTGTCTTCATCTTGTGTTATCCTGTGATTACGCTTTCTGTACTCTGTGCTAGTCTTCATTTCATCATGATGACCATGCTTGTATTCTGTTATGCTTACTTCTGAGTACTTATTCCGCTGCTAATAGTTCTTCGCTAAGGAATTTCCTCACCGGCAAATTCCTCAGTGAAGAATTCATAAAAATCGCCTATTCACCCCCCCTCTAGTCGACATAACGCACTTTCAATTGGTATCAGAGCAAGGTACTCCCTTGTTCTGTGTGATTTTGGTTTAACCGCCTGGAGTTTTAGTTATGTCGACCGCAGGTATGAAGAAAGTGACATGCCCTATCTTTGACGGTCATGATTATCCCAAGTGGAAGGCCATGATGAGGAAGCGCCTCATGGCAAGGGACAGCGAGCTGTGGACCGTCACTGAGATTGGTCTTACTGATCTATGCAAGTCGGCGAACGCAGATGATATTCGCAAATACACTCGACTTGACTTCATGGCGAAGGATATCATCTGTTCCTGCCTATCCAGAGATCAATTCAGGCACATTATGCATCTTTGCAATGCAAAGCTTATCTGGGACCGAATCTCCGACGTCTATGAAGGTCATCGAACCCGTCATGATCCTTGGTTTGAGGACTTCAAGGAATCTCTCAAAACGATGACTTTCGAACCAGAATCATCATCTTCTGCATCATGTCTCATGGCAAAGGGTGTCGAGGTAACCGAATGTTCCTCATCTGAATTTAGTAACTGTGAATCTGATGATGATGAATCTGATGATGATATTGAACCTAGCTATACCAAACTTGTTTGCATTGCCACCAAACAACAACATGCCTTGGAAAAGGTTCAAAACATGCTAGACAAAAGTGATGATATGTTGGGTGAAGAAATGGATCGCACTAAAGCCCTGACTGAAAATCTTCAGAGACTTCAGTCTAGGTTTGATAACCTTCAAAGTCATCATAACACTCTCTTATCTGATCATGAGAAACTTTCTTATGAATTTCTTCAAAGAAAGCAAGATCTTGAGAAGCTAAGAGTGAGTTATGAAGATCTTCAGAAGGAGCGCGATTCATTACTTGCTCAACAAATCAGCACTTCTCAGGAAGAATTTGTTCCTCCATGCTTAAAGTGCATTGAACGTGAATCTGCTAATTCTTCACCTGAATGTTCAAATGCTTCAACTGTTACAAATTCTTCACCTGCCTCTGCTATCACTAATTCCTCATCTGAGGACATTGCTAGTATCACTAACGATGCAGGGCTGAAGGAACTGTACATGACAGGCATGTACAAAAGCCTCAAAGGGCATCAGATTCTTTGTGATGTGCTCAAAAAGCAGATCCTCAACAGAAACCCTAGGAAAGAGGGTATTGCCTTTGAGAGGAAACTTAATGCTGATGGAACATATTGGAAGCCTGAGCAGTACCCCAAAACCTCATGGGTTGCTGCAAAGGGACCTCCAGTTGATCCATCCAAGTTATCTGGCTTTACATGTGAATCTCCTCATTCTTCTGATGAGTCATTTGACTCCAACTATAAACTGTTCAAAAATCAGAATGGTGAAGTATTTGCTAGATATGTTGGGACTAACTGCAGGAACGGTTCCCCTATGAAGAAAATCTGGGTTCCCAAAAGTTATGTTGAAAGTCTTCAGGTGAATGTCCTCATGACACCACCTGTGAAGAATAGGAACCCCAGAACAAACTCTTCATATGGACCTAATTCTTCATATGGATCCAAGTCCTCATATGGATCCAAATTCCTCAAATGGATCAAAGTCCTCATATGATTATCATCGTGCTAACAACTCTGTTTCGCAGGGTAGAGCTAAGGGCTACGAATATGCACATTATTCTTCAAATCATTATGTTCATAAGTCCTCGAAGAATTTCTCTGCTTATTCATATGCTTACCCTAACCCCTCTTATGTGAAACGAAATGGTTTGGCTTCTATGCCACCATTCTCGTATGGTGCTCGCAGAGTGATGAACTCTTTGCCACCCCTTCAGATGTGGGTGGTGAAGAAAAAGAACTAATCTCTTATGCAGGGTCAGGTCTCCAGACGTGCCTTAACGTCTGAAGAATTTGCTGGGGACCTGACAAAATTGCCTGAAAGGACGCAGGCTAACCATGATGAAATGAACTTTCATTTCACACGTCCTCATACTGCTATATCTGTTTACCGCTTGATGAAATTCATCTGATGAACTTGATATCATATTCTTCACTGATGAAGCATATGAGATTGTAAGTTACACTAATTCATCTGCAGGATGATCAACCCAAAACCACTGAATGGGTCCTCGATAGTGGATGTACAAATCACATGACTGGTGACAAGAATCTTTTGATGGATGCTCCCTTATCACCGTCACATCTGAAGCATATCATCTTTGCTGACAAAGGCAAAAGTCAGGTATTGGGTCTTGGTAAGGTTGCGATCTCTAAGGATAAACACATGGACAAAGTCATGCTTGTTGAGTCCTTAGGATACAACCTCATGTCAGTCTCAATGCTTTGTGATCTTGATATGGTTGTTGTCTTTGGCAAGTATCGCTGTGTTGTGATTATGGAAGCTGACAATTCCAAAGTCTTCGAAGGCTTTAGGAGAGGAGATTTGTATATTGTTGATTTCTCTACAGGACCACAACCAGCCGTGTGTCTACTTGCAAAAGCTTCAGAAGGCTGGCTATGGCATCGACGACTTGGTCACGCAGGCATGAGGAATTTGCACACGCTTGCGAAGAAGAAGCATGTCATTGGCATTGAGAATGTCAAATTCCTCAAGGATCACTTATGCGGAGCCTGTGAAGCTGGAAAAATGACCAAGGCCAAGCATCCAGCGAAGACTATCATGACCACTACTCGTCCATTCGAATTGCTTCACATGGACCTCTTCGGACCTAATCATTACTCAGCAGTCTCTAATGCTGCATCTCTATATGGTTTTGTCATTGTTGATGATTACTCTCGATATACATGGGTACACATTGTTACTTACAAACATGAAGTGCAGGAAGTCTTCAAACGATTTTCCTCGAGGGCTTCAACCAACTTTGGTGTGAAGATCAAGCACATCAGAAGTGACAATGGAACTGAGTTCAAGAATTCCGGTCTTGATGACTATCTTGATGAACTTGGTATTACTCATGAGTTATCTGCTCCTTATACTCCTCAGCAAAATGGCGTCGTGGAGCGCAAGAACAGAACTCTTGTTGAGATGGCTCGCACTATGCTTGATGAATACAAAACGCCTCATCGTTTTTGGATTGATGCAATTGATACTGCGTGCCACATCATCAACAGAGTATATCTTCACAAATTCTTCAAGAAGACGGCCTATGAACTCCTCACTGACAAGAAACCCAATGTGAGTTATTTCAAAGTCTTCGGTGCTAAATGTTGGATTAGAGATCCTCACCACAATTCTAAATTTGCACCGAAAGCACATGAAGGTTTTATGCTTGGTTACGGAAAGGACTCGCACACCTACAGAGTCTTCAACATCGCTCTTCACAAGATTGTTGAAACTGTAGATGTGCGGTTCGATGAAACTAATGGCTCGCAAAGAGAGCACCTACCTTCTGTGTTAGATGAACCAGCACCTGAGGATTCTATCAAGTTCAAGGCAACTGAGGATGTCATTCCTACTGAAGAATTTGCTGAAGAATTCATTCCAGTACGCGAAGAACGTCGAGCTGACGCACCTGAAAATAATGCTGAAGACAATGGTGCTGAGGAAAATGATCAAATACCTCGACGACAACCAGCTCATCCTCGCGTTGCAAAAGAAGTACAAGTTGACAAGATCATCGATGACATTGAAGCGCCAGGTCCTCTCACACGCTCAAAAGCTTCACATTTATCTAACTTTTGTGGGCACTATGCTTTTGTCTCTATCACAGAGCCCACTAAGGTAGATGAAGCATTTTTGGAGCCGGAGTGGATTCAGGCTATGCAAGAAGAATTACATCAGTTCGAGCTCAACAATGTCTGGGAACTGGTCAAACGTCCAGATCCTCGCAAGCATAATATCATTGGCACAAAGTGGATCTACCGCAACAAGCAAGATGAAAATGGCCTTGTGGTAAGGAATAAGGCACGACTGGTAGCTCAAGGCTACACACAGGTTGAAGGAATTGATTTCGATGAAACTTTTGCACCTGTTGCTAGACTTGAGGCTATTCGCATATTACTTGCTTATGCTAATCATCATGATATCATCTTATATCAAATGGATGTGAAAAGTGCATTCCTCAATGGTAAGCTTGAGGAAGAAGTATATGTTGCTCAACCCCCAGGTTTTGAAGATCCAAAGAATCCTGACAAAGTCTTCAGACTTAATAAGGCCCTCTATGGCCTCAAGCAAGCCCCTCGGGCGTGGTATGATACATTGAAGGAATTCTTCGTGAAGAATGGCTTCACACCCGGTTCACTCGACCCTACTCTCTTTACTAAATCTTATGATGGTGAACTGTTTGTGTGCCAAATATATGTTGATGATATTATCTTTGGCTGTACTGACCAACGTTATAGTGATGAATTTGCCTATATGATGAGTGAAGAATATCAAATGTCTATGATGGGAGAGTTGAAATTCTTCTTAGGTCTTCAAATTCGTCAACAGCGCAATGGCATATTCATATCTCAGGAGAAATACCTCAAAGATGTACTGAGGAAATTCGGCATGCAAGATTGCAAAGGCGTCAAAATTCCTATGCCCACAAAAGGCCATCTATGCACTGATGAAAATGGTATTGACTTCGATCACAAGGTATACCGCTCCATGATTGGTTCTTTATTGTACTTATGTGCATCTAGGCCAGATATAATGCTTAGTGTTTGCATGTGTGCCCGATTTCAAGCTGCACCGAAGGAATCACACCATAAGGCTGTGAAGCATATTCTTCGATATCTAGCTCACACACCAACACTAGGATTATGGTACCCCAAGGGCTCTGCTTTTGATCTCATTGGATATTCTGACTCTGACTATGCTGGTGATCGTGTGGACCGCAAGTCAACTTCTGGCACTTGTCATTTCCTCGGACGATCTTTGGTCTGTTGGTCCTCGAAGAAACAGAACTGCGTATCACTGTCTACTGCGGAAGCTGAATACATTGCTGCTGGCTCTTGCTGTGCTCAACTGCTTTGGATGAAGCAAACACTCAAGGACTATGGCGTCAACGTGAAGAATGTGCCTCTCCTCTGCGACAATGAGAGTGCCATCAAGATTGCTCACAACCCAGTTCAGCACTCGAAGACAAAGCACATTCAGATTCGTCATCATTTTCTTCGTGATCATGTGTTGAAGGGCGACATCTCCATCGAGCACGTGAAGACTGAAGAACAGCTAGCTGATATCTTCACTAAGCCCTTGGATGAGAAGAGATTTAGCAAGTTGCGGTGTGAGCTAAATATCTTAGAATCTTCGAATGTTCTTTGAAAAGGACACACATCCTAACACTTATGCAAAATTGATGACTTAGATGTGCAACACATGAAGAAACGTTTTTCTTCAATCAATGAAGAATAACACTCTAAGTGTGAAGAAATTAATGAAGAATTTGATTCTCAGAACCCTACGACAATTGTACGCGGTGTCTGAAATCATCATTCTTATACGGTGGGTCACGCCACCACAAAAAGTTGAAAATCTTCAATTTGAGTTTTTTTGTTTTGAAATTCTTCAGTTTTTCAAATTCTTCAACTTTGCAAAATCTTCACTGTTCCTTCGTTTTTCTTCATTGGCTATATATATATATATGAGTTTATGTCCTCTACAGCATTCACTTATAGCTATTTCTTCAAGTTGTTTTTTCTGCTAAGTGAATGTGATCGGACCCTTCCCCCTCTATGCTATACTCAACCCAATCTATTCACAAATTCTTCATATGCGTTCTATTTGAAACTCGTTCAAAATCTTCACTGTGTCCTTGTCAGCTGAAGAAATTGCGAACGAAACTTTAAAACAAATCTTATCCAAATTTTCGGTTTTGCCGCTCAAACTGTTCCGCATCCCATGATGCATTATTCTATTCACCCACGATCGTACACGATCTCCACTACACAGTACGTGGGTGACACATGTCGCGTGAAGGAGAAAGGGCAGGGGCACGTTCGTCCCAAATCTTCGGGCGAACAGTTTTTCACCGTGTCTATAAATACCCCTCTCCCCTTCCTCACTTCATTTACTCCGCTCGATCGCTACTCTCTCACTCGAGCTCCTCAAACCCTAGCGCCGCCGCTACTCCATCGTCGCCGGTGAGGAAGAGCTTCGCTGCCTCGACCTCGTCGCCGTCGTACTCACGCCGACCGCGGAAATCTTCACTCCGCCGCCGCCGTAGCTGTCTTCCTCCGCCGAGTTAGGGCAAGGAAGATCTAACCTGACGAACTTCCCATCTGTTCTTCTCAGTTCGTCGTGTTCTTCACTTCGGGTAATTAAAAGTTACTTTTATTACTCGCTTTGATTCTCAAGCTTTCCTGAAAATCTTCAAAGGTGTTTATTCTTCAAATCTTCACACATATGAACACCACACACATCATATGATCTTGAACTGTTTCTCTAAGCAATCATTTTCTTCAAGATTCCCTAATTGTGTGGATCTTCGATCTGTACAACTCTGGAACCTAAGACAAGAACGCTTAGTGAAATTCCTCAAGGTTCATCTGGTCAAATTCCTCAAAACTTGTTCTTTTCGAAAAACCTTCTCAGAACGCATATGACCTCTCCGAATTCCTCGCACCTGTACTCTGTTCACAGGTACTCATGTCTGCTGCTGAATCACTAGGTTCTCATCAACTTAACTCATTTGCAGCGTTCCTCGAAGAAAAACTGCATACTTCTTCAGAGAACTCAATTGTTCAAATTCCTCAACTGAAGAATATGGCAGACGGTAAGAAGCCGCAGAAAGGAGGAAAGAAACCTGAGGTTATGACTGCGTTTGAAATCCCTGAGGAAATTTATGCTGACTATTGCACACCTGATGAAGCAAAATTTGGCAAAGAAAACAAAAATCAGCGCAAGGTGCGCATTCAGAAGATTGAACGGAGATGGGCAAGGGAATGGAGGGAATACAGATATGTGACTCCAAAGTACATGAAGAAATTCGCCCTCAATCCTCCATGCCCAAGAGCTCCATTGGCACCTGGCCAAGTAGCTGATCCCACAAGCATCAAACGTGGTGAGGACTTTCCTGAAGAATGGGCTAAGCGCCAAGCTAAATTGGCAAGACAAGCCAAGGAGGCAGTGAAGAAATTCAATGAGGATTCTGCCACTGCTACTGCTACTGAGGCCTCGGTCAAACCGAGGAAATCCATGCCAAAGAAGCCTGCTCGTAAGCCAAGTGCTTCACCAACAGCGCCCTCACGGCCAAGTTCCTCAGCAGCGCCCCCACGGCAAATTCCTCACACTGCTACTGCTCCACCAAAGTCCTCAGCTCCTGTGCATCTGGCTACATGTCAAAGGACTGCTGGTTTCTCGATTGCCTCTGGTGTTTCAGCAAGTTCCTCAGCTGCACCAAAGTCATCATCTGGCCCGACTCTGCTGAAGACCAAAGCAACAGCTGGACGAGGTCCTCGGCCAAGTCCAAAGAAGAAACAGGTCGCATTCCATGTGCCTTCTGATGATGAAGCTTCTGATGATGAACTTGCAGAAATCATCAGAGACAGACAGGTGAAGGCCGCTAGAGCCAAAGGCACATCTGTGCCACTGCTGTTGGATCCGAGGAAAATCCTCGATTATATTGATCTCTGGCACAAGGATCCAAACACCCCAATGCCTGATTTTCATCTGACCCCTGGACAAAGTCATATGTTGACCCATTTCATCACTGAAGAGAAATGGAAGTTTGAAAAGGCAAGAGAGATTAAGAAAGCTCAATACAGAAAGGAGAAGCTCCTGAAGAAAAACGTTGTCAGAATGACACCTGAGGAACTTCTCCAGGCTCAGTCTGAAATTCAAGCCCTCAGCAATGACTTTGATGCCTACTATGCTGATTGGCAAGGAGCCAAAGTCAGATTCGTCAACCTGACGAAGAAATTCACCAATGTTGCTGCCCCAACGCAACATGAAATTCCTCAGGCTGGAGTCTCAGCTCAGCCGACTGAAGAACATGCCAGCACCGCTGATGAAGTTCAGGCTGCTGATGAAAATGCTAGTTCCAGGGCTGATGATCCCATTCCAGCCGCTGAAGAAATTGCCAGGGCATCCACTAGTGGTGCGCCTGAAGAAACTGAAGAAGTCAGGGCAACTGCATCAGTTGCGCCTGTAGAAAATCAACCAGATTCCTCAGCTCCATCTGCACCTACACCAACTCCAATTCTTCCATGTGCATTCGATGTGAAGAAGACCAAGGCTGCAGAGCGAGCTGCAGTGAAGAAAAGGAAGGCATCAGCTGCGTCAAACTCTTCGGCTGCGAAGAAAATGAAGCCAACGACCAGCTCGCTCGAAAATCCAATTGATGTTGTTCCGATTTCCTCCATGCCATCAAAGGACCTTGTTCCTTTTGGAGAAGACTATGAGATCCCAAGCAGATCTGATGAAGAAAATCATTCTGCTGCTTCGTCAGAGCAGATTGATGAAGAAATTGAAGTGGAAGCAATCCCTTCAACCCCAATCATTTCCTCGCCTATGCCTCAGTTCACAGCTGAAGAGGCCGGTGTTGAGGAACTTGAAGAAGATGTGGATATTGGAAGCACAACGCCAGTGATGAACGATGACTTTTGGGAAAGTCAACATCCAAATTCTCCACTCTTCACCCCACTCCAACAGATACCTCAGTCCCCTGCACCAACTGTTCAAATGGGCTCTGAAGAAACTCATCCCACTTTATCTGTCCATGAAGAAATTCCAGCCACTAGTGCTGATGAACCTGCTGCTGCTGATCCTCAGACTGCACCTGTTGAGGAACAAGAAATTCCTCAGCCTGAAGAACCTGAGCTCGCGATTCCTGAGGTGGTGATGCAACTCACTGACACCCCTCTGCCAAAGCAAAAGAATCCGTTCTCAAGCAAACAGAAGTTCAAGGCTGAAGATTTCTTTGCCGAGCACGTATTCTTCACTGATTATAATCCATATGATTCTGCTCGCATAAGGAAGAGGCGTTCTGGACTGCCAGCCAAGCCAATTTCTATTCCTCAGTGCTCTTCAACAAAGACAAAGTCTTCGATCATGCACATATTCCTCATGTGGACATGGAGTCTCTGCCCGGCTTTGAGCCAGTCCTCAGTGTTCTTCACGACGCAGGACTTCTGAATTTCTGCATTGATATCTGTGACTGGAATGAAGAACTCATTCTTCAATTCTATGCAACTCTGCACATCACCGGAGACGCTGAAGACGTGAACTCATGGGTATTAGACTGGATGTCTGAAAATACTCACTACAAGGCACCAGCAACTGAATTGCTTCGTGCTCTACCACTCAGTCCTCCACTTGATGGTGCTCGTTGTATCTACAACGAACCAGAACTTTCAAATCACTATATGCAAGTGCTGATGAAGCCTTTGAAGCCAAGGCAGGCCCCACGAACCAAATTCCTCGTCAAGGAATTACTGTATGTGCCTCGGACTGTCTATCGAATTCTGACGAAGACAATGAGTCCCATCAAAGGCCACGACTCAAATGATGAAGAAGTCGTTGGCATCATGAAGAATATGCTTTTCAACATCATTCATGGCGTTCCCGTCAACTTCCATGATTTCTTCATGAGGACTCTGGCCAATATTGCTATGTCACCATTCGAGCTGAAGCCCTATGCTCCTTGGATTATGAGATTCATCAGGGCAAGATCTTCACTGAATTACAAAGCTGACACTCTGAACCACGGTAGCTACTTGCCTCCCATTGAAGTCCTCAAACGGACAGTTTCATCAGCTGATGATAAAGGTAAGGCCGCTGCTGTGATCGATGAAGGCATTCGTCCATTGGATGGTCAATTTCGCAAGGCTGCCTCTTACTCTACCAATGACGATTCTGCCACACATGACTCTGCCGCAAATACCTCAGCCAAGCAAAATCCTCAAGCCACAGCACCCAGGGTGATGACTGACCGTGAGTTACTCCTCAGTCTTCATCAGAAGGTTGATCGCAATCACAAATGGGTCAAGCGTCAGTTTGGTTCAATTCTTCACAACATGACCTCAACACACAATGCAGTGAAGAAAAACCAATACTACCTCCATGAAACCTTCAACCGTACCTGGGCTGTTCTCTCTCATGTCTACAGCGCTGCAGATCTGAAGAATATGGGTCTCAAGGAAGAATTTGACTGGTCTGCACCTCCACCGAAGAAATTCAAGAAGGTCAAAGTTCCTTCCTTGGTGGCCAGCTCTTATTCTTCATCGCGTGACACTGATGAGTATGAAGATTTGGACGACACTGCGGCAGGCCCTGCTTCAACAAACAACCCCGACAACGCTGGCGCTCCTCCATCGACTTGAAATTCTTCAGGGGCGTTAGTCCTCAGTTTCAATCCTTTTGGTCATTTGATGACAAAGGGGGAGAAATCTGAGTTAGTCTTCAAGCGGGGGTCTATATTAAGGGCATTTTTTAAGTTACAACTCTCGTTCTTCTGAAACTTTTATTTGGATCGAGTTGTAATCTTAAACCCGATGGTGCGCTGATACTTTTGTTGCATTATGCTTTGCATGCTTATTCCTCGTTAATGACATTGCACGCATGCTGAATCACATCAGGCACCATATTTCATCATGCATTTCAAATTCTTCATATTATATATCAAATGCGTGTATGAATTACAAGATATAGGGGGAGATCTCCATGATTCAACTCTTCAAATGTGCATTGCCTCAAAAGCAAATTCCTCACTATGCACATCTTCAGGGGGAGTTCTACTATATCTTGTAATCAAATTCCTCAATATCAGTGTATACACTTCATATGTTTATCCCCGTTGAAAACTTAACCTATGTTGTCATCAATCACCAAAAAGGGGGAGATTGTAAGTGCATCTAGTGCCCCTTAGTGATTTTGGTGTATTGAAGACTTATAGGTTAAGGGACTAATGCGTTTGTGAGTGTACACAGGTCTATAAGTCTATGAGGAGTTTGATATTTACAGAGAAAGTCGACCCCTAAAAATGAAGTTCTTCAACTGAAGACTTTGATATTCTGAAGACTTTCTGAAGACTTTGAAAGTGAAGAAATTGGTGTGACCTTGAAGACTTGGTATTCATTTGTGGAACATGAAGCGTGAAGACTTTTGTTTTCGTAGTTTCATTTTCTCTTTCTTGAGTCATAGGAAACACCGTACTGTTAAAGGGGGTCGAGGAAATACTAAGGAAAAATTTCCATGTGATGCTCAACTCAAAATCCTACACCTACCAATCCCTTCGAGTGAAGCCTTTGGAAATCTCATACAGTTCAGTCACTTTCTTCAGTGACAGAGACGAAGTTCTTCTGGTCACTGATGAATTTGTTCTGACTGAGGAGTTAGGAATTCGTCAGTACGAATTACCTACACAGTGAGGAACATGATAGCCTTGAGGAATTTGAGAGTCAAATTTCCGACCGTTGCTGTGCTGCGCGCCAGCTGTCCCAAAATATCTTATCCACCTAACGGTCATATCATTGAGGGGCATTTATGTCTTATCATGTCGGGCTGCTCCCTAGGCTATAAATAGCCGCCCCCTACAACCACTAGCTGGTTGGCTGCTCCGAGAGAACTTGACACTTGTCATTTGAGAGCAACCCATCCTCCGAGGACTTTGAGCGAAAATCATCGAGTGAGGAAAACCCAAAACCAAACCCCTACAAACCCAAAGTGATTGAGCATCACTGAAGAAATTGATCCTGCGTGGATCCGACGCTTGTTACCTTTGAAGACTGTGCTTCTTCCAGACGGTTAGGCGTCAAGGTCTAGAGCATCCAAGAGGAATTGTGGATCGCCGAGTGACCAAGTCTGTGAAGGTTTGGAAGTCGCCTGAAGACTTACCACGAGTGATTGGACGAGGTCTGCGTGACCTTAGTTCAAGGAGAATACGGTGAGGACTGGGTGTCCTGAGCTGCGTGCTCAGCGACTGGGTGTCCGGGACTGTGTGTCCTCGAGTTTAAATACTCAGCCGCTCCAACCAGACGTACAACTGAGACAACAGTTGGAACTGGTCTACCAAATCATTGTCTTCAGCAACCTACTGGTTCTATTTCCTCAACCCTTTCATTTCCTCATTACTGTGTTGAGTGTTTGTTCATATCTGTGTTTGAAGACTTTGACTGAAGACTTTCTCAATTTCCTCAGTTCAATTTCTTTAGTCTGTTTGTCTTCATCTTGTGTTATCCTGTGATTACGCTTTCTGTACTCTGTGCTAGTCTTCATTTCATCATGATGACCATGCTTGTATTCTGTTATGCTTACTTCTGAGTACCTATTCCGCTGCTAATAGTTCTTCGCTAAGGAATTTTCTCACCGGCAAATTCCTCAGTGAAGAATTCATAAAAATCGCCTATTCACCCCCCCTCTAGTCGACATAACGCACTTTCAGTGACACCTTCACCAGTTTTGGGAACACCATTCTTGACGACATACCAGAGGTCGACATCAATGGCTTCAAGATGCATGCGCATCTTATTCTTCCAGTAGGGATATTCTGTTCCATCGAACACGGGGCAAGCAGCGGAGACTTTGATTATCCCTGCAGTCGACATAGCTAAACTCCAGGTGGTTAAACCGAATCACACAGAACAAGGGAGTACCTTGCTCTGATACCAATTGAAAGTGCTAATTATCGACTAGAGGGGGGGTGAATAGGCGATTTTTATCAAAGTCTTCAAAACGTGGAAGTTTCAAAGACAAACAATAGAAATGACCTAATTTTTATGCAGCGGAAGATAAACTACAACAAGCAAGCCATAGTCAAGTATGCAATAGTGTTAACGTACGAAGACTAATAGCAGCTAGGTAGTAGGATCAGGATGGAAGATAGTATGAAGCCAATCAACAATAGTAGTCAAGCAATGAAGTCAATCAGATAAGACAGATAAGCAACGACTTCACGAAGACAAACTCAAAGTAAAGGAGGGAAGAGATAGAACCAGTCACTTGTTGAAGACACAGGATTTGTTGGACCAGTTCCAGTTGCTGTGACAACTGTACGTCTGGTTAGGGAGGCTGAGATTCAAATCAGAAGACCGTGTCTTCACCTTATTCCCCTTGAGCTAAGGACACTTAGTCCTCGCCCAATCACTCTGGTAAGTCTTCAAGGTAGACTTCCGAACCTTCACAGACTTTGTTCACCCGACAATCCACAATGACTCTTGGATGCTCAGAACGCGACGCCTAACCGGCTGGAGGATACACAGTCCTCAAGTGTAATAAGTCTTCAGGTCACACAGACAGAAAGACTTCAGTGATGCCTAACACTCTTTGGCTCTGGGTGTTTGGGCTTTGTCCTCGCAAGGATTTCTCTCTCAAAGGCTTTGAGGTGGGTTGCTCTCAAAGCGACAAAAGCCGTAAACTAACTCTGAGCAGCCACCAATTTATGGTGTAGGGGGTGGGCTATTTATAGCCACAAGGCAACCCGGCCTGATTTGTCCGAAATGACCCTGGGTCACTAAGGAACTGACACGTGTTCCAACGGTCAGATTTCAAACACACGCGACAGCTTTACTTGGGCTACAAGCAAAGCTGACTCATCTAGCTCTGGATAAGATTTGCTCTCATTGTCTTTGCTCGAAGACATAGGATTTGGGTTGAGCATCACTTCAGTCACTCTGACTTAGTTCACTTGGACCCCACTTAATAGTACGATGGTTCCTATGACTCAACAAAGAAGAAAAGGAAACAATGAAGCCACACAGTCTTCGCGCTCCATAGTCTTTATGCAATGTCTTCTCATGTCATAGTCTTCAATATGAATATCTTCTCATACCACCATTGTCTTCAATGTCTTCATACATTTTTAGGGGTCATCTCCGGTAGGTAAACCGAATCAATGAGGGACACTACCTGCATTATCCTGCAATTCTCACAAACGCATTAGTCCCTCAACCAACTTTGTCGTCAATACTCCAAAACCAACTAGGGGTGGCACTAGATGCACTTACAGTAGGGTCTTTAGGTCAGGCCTGTTACCCTACCCCCAATACATGTCCTCGTCAGTGGATGCTTGCAATAGGGGTTAATCATAAGTGGGATGCTTGTCCAAGGAAGGGCAGTACCCAAGCACCGGTGCACCCACATATCGAATTATCAAAGTAATGAACGCAAATCATATGAGCGCGATGAAAACTAGCTTGACGATAATTCCCATGTGTCCTCGGGAGCATTTTCCTTTATGTAAGAGTTTTTCTAGGCTTTTCCTTTGCTACAAAAAGGATTGGGCCACCTTGCTGCACCTTATTTACTTTTATTACTTGTTACCCGTTACAAATTAACTTATCACGAAACTATCTGTTACTGATAATTTCAGTGCTTGCAAAGAATACCTTACTGAAAACCGCTTGTGATAACCCACAAGTATAGGGGGTCAATTGTAGCCTCTTTCGATAAGTAAGAGTGTCGAACCCAACGAGGAGCTAAAGGTAGAACAAATATTCCCTCAAGTTCTATTGACCACCAATACAACTCTACGCACGCTTTACCTAGAACAAGTAGGAGACAAGAAGTACTTTCTAGGTGTTGTTGGATAGGTTTGCACGATAATAAAGAGCGCATAATAAAAATAGGGGCTGTTTAGATAAAGAAATAACTAAGTTAGTCTTAGTAGAGAGCTTTTTGTCACAAGAAAGTTATTTGTCCCTAGGCAATCAATAACTGCACCGGTAATCATTATTGCAATTTTATTTGAGGGAGAGGCATAAGCTAACATACTTTCTCTTCTTGGACCATATGCACTTATGATTCAAACTCTAGCAAGCATCCGGAACTACTAAAGATCATTAAGGTAAAACCCAACCATATCATTAAAGTATCAAGTCCTCTTTATTCCCATACGCAAACCACCTACTTACTCAGGTCTGTGCTTCTGTCACTCACGCCACCCACCATAAGCAAATCATGAACATATTGCAAACCCTACATCGGGGATCCCTCACGCTTGCGCGACACGGAGAGCACCATAGGACAATACCAATAATAAAACATGCAACTCAAACCAATCACGATCATCAATGAACCCATAGGACAAAACGGATCTACTCAAACATCATAGGATAGCCATACATCATTGGGAAATAATATATAGCATTGAGCACCATGTTTAAGTAGAGATTACAGCAGGTAAAAGAGGGGTTACACCGCTGCATAGAGGGGAAGAGTCGGTGATGACGGCGGTGAAGTTGTTGGTGTAGATTGTTGTCGCGATGATGGCCTCGGCGGCGTTCCGGCGCCACCGGGAGAGAGCCCCCCTTCTTCTTCTTCTTCTTCTTCCTTGACCTTACCCCTAGATGGGAGAAGGGTTCCCCCTCTGGTCCTTGGCTTCCATGGCAGCGGAGGGGCAGGAGCCCCTCCGAGATTGGATCTCTCTCTCTCTGTTTCCTTCTGTTTCTGCGCTATCTGATTCTGCGCTTTCACCGTTTCTTAAATTCCCGAAGATCCGTAACTCCGATTGGGCTAAAATTTGGACACTATATTTATCCGGATATTGGCTTTCTTGCGGCGAAAGAAGGGCACCAACCGCCTGACGGAGTGGCCACGAGGGCCCAGGGCGTGCCCTACCCCTGGGATGTGCCCCTCACCCTTGTGGGCCCCTCGGGCATCGTCTGGCGTTGATTCGACTTCCCAAAATTCACATATATTCCAAAAAAATCTCCATAAGTTTTTATCCCGTTTGGACTCCATTTGATATGGATTTTCTACGAAACAAAAAACATGTAACAAACAGGAACTGGCACCGGGCACTAGATCGATATGTTAGTCCCAAAAATAGTATAAAAAATTGCCAAAAGTATGTAAAAGTTGTAGAATATTGGCATGGAACAATCAAAAATTATAGATACAATGGAGACATATCAGCATCCCCAAACTTAATTCCTGCTCGTCCTCGAGTAGGTAAATGATAAAAAATATAATTTTTGATGTGGAATGCTACCTAGCATAATCTTGATCATGGTATGAATATTAAGACACGAGTGATTCAAAGCAATAGTCTATCATTTGACATTAAGACCACAATACTTCAAGCATACTAATAAAGCAATCATGTCTTCTCAAAATAA
Organism: Triticum aestivum; assembly: GCF_018294505.1. Lineage (NCBI taxonomy): Eukaryota > Viridiplantae > Streptophyta > Magnoliopsida > Poales > Poaceae > Triticum > Triticum aestivum. Next base: position 530,320,838 of record NC_057798.1, read on the forward strand.
CATGGCCAAAGAAAGTTATCCCTACAAAATCATATAGTCTGGCTATGCTCCCTATTCACCACACAAAATATTCAAATCATGCACAACCCCGATGACAAGCCAAGCAATTGTTTCATACTTTTGACGTTCTTAAACCTTTTAAAATTTCATGCAATACATGAGCGTGAGCCATGGACATAGTACTTAGGAGGAATAGAATATGATGGTGGAGGTTGTGTGGAGAAAACAAAAAGGAGAAAGTCTTACATCGACGCGGCTTATCAACGGGCTATGGAGATGCCCATCAATTGATGTCAATGTGAGGAGTAGGAATTGCCATGCAACAGATGCACTAAGAGCTATAAGTGTATGAAAGCTCAAACTGGAAACTAAGTGGGTGTGCATCCAACTTGCTTTCTCATGAAGACCTCGGGCATTTGAGGAAGCCCATCATTGGAATATACAAGCCAAGTTCTATAATGGAAATTCCCACTAGTATATGAAAGTGATAACTCAAGAGACTCTCTATATGAAGAACATGGTGCTACTTTGAAGCACAAGTGTGGTAAAAGGATAGTAGCATTGCCCCTTCTCTGTTTTTTTATCATTTTTTTGGTGGGCTTCTTTGGCCTCTTTTATTTTTTTTGTGGGCTTCTTTGGCCTCTTTTATATTTTTTTGTGAAGTCCGGAGTCTCAACCCAACTTGTGAGGGAATCATATCTTCCATCATCCCTTCCTCACATGGGACAATGCTCTAATAATGATGATCATCACACTTTTATTTACTTACAACTCAATATTACAACTCGATACTAGAACAAAATATGACTCTATATGAATGCCTCTGGCAGTGTACCAGGATGTGCAATGATCTAGCATAGCAAAGACATCAAAATACGGAAAAGCCATGAAAACATCATGCTAGCTATCTTATGATCATGCAAGTCAATATGACAATGAACGCTCAAGTCATGTATATGATGATGACGGAAGTTGCATGGCAATATATCTCGGAGTGGCTATGGAAATGCCATGATAGGTAGGTATGGTGGCTGTTTTAAGGAATATATAAGGAGGCTTATGTGTGATAGAGCGTATCGTATCATGGGGTTTGGATGCACCAGCGAAGTTTGCACCAACTCTCGAGGTGAGAAAGGGCAATGCACGGTACCGAAGAGGCTAGCAATGATGGAAGGGTGAGAGTGCGTATAATCCATGGACTCAACATTAGTCATAAAGAAGTCACATACTTATTGCAAATGTCTAGAAGCTATCGAAACAAAGCATTAGACGCATGCTCCTAGGTGGATAGATTGGTAGTAAAATACCATCGCTCGTCCCTGACCGCCACTCATAAGGAAGACAATCAATAAATAAATCATGCTCTGACTTCATCACATAACGGTTCACCATACATGCATGCTACGGGAATCGCAAACTTCAACACAAGTATTTCTACAATCCATAATTACCCACTAGCATGACTCTAATATCACCATCTTTATATCACAAAACTATTGCAAGGAATCAAACATATCATATTCAGTGATCTACAAGTTTTATGTAGGATTTAATGACTAACCATGTGAATGACCAATTCCTGTCATCTCTCTAAATAGATATAAGTGAGGCAAAAGAGTTTAATTCTTTCTGCAAAAGATATGCCCACGCTCTAACAAATATAAGTGAAGCAAAAGAGCATTCTACAAATGGTCGGTTTCTATATGTAGGGAAACAGGCAATCCGAACTTCAAATGATATATGTGATGCATATGAAGCATTCTATAAAGCCATACTCAAAAGATATAAGTGAAGTGCAATGAGAATTCTATAAATCAACCATGGACTATCTCATACCATCATCGTGCATAAAAGAAAAGGGAAAAACTAAATGCAAAAGACGCTCCAAGATTTGCACATATCACATGAACAAAACGAAACCGAAAACATACCTATACTTGTTGAAGAAAGATGGGATGCCTTCCGGGGAATCCCCAAGCTTAGATGCTTGAGTCTCCTTAAATATTTACTTGGGGTGCATTGGGAATCCCCAAGCTTTAGCTCTTGCCTCTCCTCCTCCTCATATAGAGACCTCCTCGATCTTTGATCACTTCATCCACACAAAACTCAACAGAAAGTTCAGTAAGATCCGTTAGTATAATAAAGAAAATCACTACTCTAAGTATTATTGCAAACCAATTCATATTTTGTTTTTTCATTGTAGCTATTGTAATATAACTTTTTCATGGCTTAATCCATTGATAGAAATCGATAGTTTCATCAAAACAAGCAAACAATGCATCAAAAACATAATCTGTCTTAAACAGGACAGCCTGTAGTAATCTGAACATTCACCATACCTCTGGTACTCCAAAAGTTCTGAAAAATTTAGGAAAAATAAAAAATTTGTATAGAAAGACAGTGCAAGAATTTTCAGAACCTTTTGACGTTCAGGTAAAAAATGTAAAATCGTGCACTACAGCCAAAGTTGCTGTTTTGCACCGCACAAACCAACAAGCAATCTAAACATCCTAAAGGCAAATCTTGGCACATTATTTTTATAATACAATGGAATTGTACAAGGGGATAATTATTTTTGTTGAAAAGTTTCTGTAATCAAGATTCACAAAGTTTTCGTGAGCATGAACAAAGTTCAAGGAGCTCCCCCACTTCAACAATGCTTGTCTCTCTCACTTTCACTTCCCTTTTTGAAAAGTTTTGGGTTCCCCTATTTATTTTTTTGTTTTTAAACTCTACAAAATCACTCAACAGAAATAAATTACTCTCTAAAACTTCCGGGTTGTCTCCTTGGCAGCGCTTTCTTTAAAGCCATTAAGCTAGGCATAAGGTGCTCAAATAATGAATCCACCCGGATCCCAAGGTATATCAAAGCCAATTTGAATTAGCAATGATTTGGCATTTAGTAGTGAGCACAAAGCAACATATATCAAGCAATGACGAAGTCTAACTCTCTTCCTATGCATCGGCATGTCATACAAGAACAATTCATGCACATCAAGTAAAGGCCAATGCATAACATAAGAAGGTTCTTGCAATTTTATTGTGTTGGAAACATAGAGAGGTGGAGATGTAGTTCCTCTCTCATAATAATTGCAAGTAGGATCAGCAAGCACATGCATATTATATTCATCAAAATTATCATGTGCAACGGTAAAAGGCCACCCATCAATATAATCCTTAATAGGTGCAAACTTCTCCGATGTAGTGTAGTTTGGAGAATTCAAAAATATAATAGGACTATCATGTGTGGGTGCAATAGCAACAATTTCATTCTTAATATAAGGAACTATAGCAAGTTCATTTCCACAAGCAGAATTCATATTGGCATCATGGCCACAAGCATAACAAGCATCAAGTTCATCAAAAAGGGATATTTCAAATGAATCAACAGTATCATAGCAATTATCATGGCATTCATCCTTCGATAAGAATGAAGGGGCATTAAATAATGTATGAGTTGAAGAGTTACTCTCATTAGAAGGTGGGCACGGGTAGCTAATCCGATCTTCATCCTTTTGTTCTTCACTCTCCTCATCATCTTTTTCATCCAATGAGCTCACAGTTTCATCAATTTCTTCTTCCATAGACTCCTGCAAAATATTAGTCTCTTCTCGGACAGCAGAGACTTTCTCAATAAGTTCATCAATATCATAATTGTATTTATAATTCTTATAGCAATATTTAAGGATAACTAAATTTTCAGGTCTATAAACCGAATCATCAAAATCTTCAAACTCTTTAAACCAAGATTCAATTTCACATGCACCCTTAAAAGCAACAAATTCTTCTATCTGTTCCACATCATAGTAATAATATATACCATTAGCATAAGAAGCCAAGGTTTTATCATCATTAGATTTGCATGAAAAGGGAAGGTGTGGAGCATTCATCCTAGAGCAACAAGTATAGTCATATCTAGAGCATAGATTCCAAGCATACCACTTCAATATATGAATTTGATCCCATAACAATTTCCCTTTATATCCCATAACAATTTCCCTTTATGAGTCAAGCGATAATCCCTAAAGTATTCATGTTGATCCAACGTTACTCCCATTATATAGTTGAATGGGGTTTTCTCAGGATTATCAAAGTAGTGCATAATATCTTTCACATAACCAACATCGAGGGTTTTAGGAGGTTCCCCATCTCCATGAGTAGCAAGTACCACTATTTTTTGTGTGTTTCGTGTTCCATATCCATAACTAAAGATAGAGAACAACTTAGAATAGGAAATAAAAACTACTTATTGAAAAAGCAAACAAGCACACACGAGAATATTCACCCCACGTTATTGCTCCCTGGCAATGGCGCCATAAAAAGGTCTTGATAACCCACAAGTATGGGGGATCAATTGTAGCCTCTTTCGATAAGTAAGAGTGTCGAACCCAACGAGGAGCTAAAGGTAGAACAAATATTACCTCAAGTTCTATCGACCACCTATACAACTGTACACACGCTTTACCTAGAACAAGTATGAAACTAGAAGTACTTTGTAGGTGTTGTTGGATAGGTTTTCAAGATAATAAATAGCGCACAAATAAAAACTAGGAGCTATTTAGATAAAGAAATAACTAAGTTAGTCTTAGTAGAGAGCTTTTTGTCACAAGAAAGTTATTTGTCCCTAGGCAATCAATAACTAGACCGGTAATCATTATTGCAATTTTATTTGAGGGAGAGGCATAAGCTGCCATACTTTCTCTCCTTGGATCATATGCACTTATGATTGAAACTCTAGCAAGCATCCGCAACTACTAAAGATCATTAAGGTAAAACCCAACCATATCATTAAAGTATCAAGTCCTCTTCATTCCCATACACAAACAACCTACTTACGTGGGGTCTGTGCTTCTGTCACTCACGCCACCCACCATAAGCAAATCATAAACATATTGCAAACCCTATAGTGGGGATCCCTCACGCTTACGCGACATGGAGAGCACCATAGGACAACAACAATAATAAAACATGCAACTCAAACCAATCACGATCATCAATGAACCCATAGGACAAAACGGATCTACTCAAACATCATAGGATAGCCATAGATCATTGGGAAATAATATATAGCATTGATCACTATGTTTAAGTACAGATTACAGCGGGTAAAAGAGGGGTTACACCACTGCATAGAGGGGGAGAGAGTTGGTGATGACGGCGGTGAAGTTGTTGGTGTAGATTGTTATCGTGATGATGGCCCCGACGGTGTTTCGGCGCCACCCGGAGAGAGGGGGAGAGAGCCCCCCTTCTTCTTCTTCTTCCTTGACCTCCCCCCTAGATGGGAGAAGGGTTTCCCCTCTGGTACTTGGCTTCCATGGTGACGGAGGGGCGGGAGCCCCTTCGAGGTTGGATCTCTCTCTCTATCTCTCTGTTTCCTTTTGTTTCTGCGCTCTCTGATTCTGCCCTTTCACTGTTTCTTAAATTCCAGGAGATCCGTAACTCCGATTGGGCTGAAATTTGGACACAATTTTTATCCGGATATTGGCTTTTTTGCGGAGAAAGAAGGGCATCAACCGCCTTACGGAGTGTCCATGAGGGCCCAGGGCGCGCCCCTCACCCTCGTGGGCCCCTCGGGTATCGTCTCGCGTTGATTCCACTTCCCAAAATTCACATATATTCCAAAAAAATCTACGTAAGTTTTTATCCCGTTTGGACTCCATTTGATATGGATTTTCTGTGAAAAAAAACATGCAGCAAACAAGAACTGGCACTGGGCACTAGATCAATATGTTAGTGCCAAAAATAGTATAAAAAGTTGCCAAAAGTATGTAAAAGTTGTAGAATATTGGCATGGAACAATAAAAAATTATAGATACGAGGGAGACGTATCAGCTTGTCATTTCCTTCTGCTCCTCATTGGGTTCGACACTCTTACTTATCAAAAGGACTATGATAGATCTCCTATACTTGTGGGTCATCAAGACTCTTTTATGGCGCCGTTGCCGGGGAGGGAAGCGCCTTTGGTAGGTGGAACTTGGTAAGGAAAAATTTATATAGTGTGCTGAAATTTACTGTCACTTGTTACTATGGAACATAATCCCTTGAGGGGCTTGTTCGGGGTATCTTCACCCCGAACAGTAGAGCAAAGAGTTGCTCCTCAACCTACTGAATCTACTGAAAATGTTTACTTTGAAATTCCTTCGGGTATGATAGAGAAACTGCTAGCTAATCCTTTTACAGGAGATGGAACATTGCATCCCAATTTGCACCTAATCTATGTGGATGAAGTTTGTGGATTATTTAAGCTTGCAAGTATGCCCGAGGATGTTATCAAGAAGAAGGTCTTCCCTTTATGTTTGAAGGGAAATGCATTGACATGGTTTAGGCTATGCGATGATATTGAATCATGGAACTACAACCGATTGAAATTGGAATTTCATCAGAAGTTTTATCCTGTGCATCTGGTTCATCGTGATCGTAATTATATATATAATTTTTGGCCTCGCGAAGGAGAAAGCATCGCTCAAGCTTGGGGGAGGCTTAAGTCAATGTTATATTCATGCGTCAATCATGATCTCTCAAGAGAAATTATTATTCAAAAAATTTATGCTCGGGTTTCTCTCAATAATCGCTCCATGCTCGATACTTCTTGTATTGGTTCTTTTATGATGAAGACTATTGAACTCAGATGGGATTTATTGGAAAGAATTAGACACAACTCTGAATATTGGGAACTTGACTAAGGTAAGGAGTCAGGTGTAACACCTAAGTTTGATTGTGTTAAATCTTTTATGGATACCGATGTTTTCCGTGAATTTAGCACTAAATATGGAATTGACTCTGAGATAGTAGCTTCTTTCTATGAATCATTTGCTACTCATGTTGATCTCCCTAAGGAGAATTGGTTTAAATATCATCCTCCCATTGAAGTAAAAGTAGTTGAACCTATTAAAGTTGAAGAAAAGACTATCACTTATAATGTTGATCCTATTGTTCCTATCGCTTATATTGAGAAACCACCTTTCCCTATTAGAATAAAGGATCATGCTAAAGCTTCAACTCACTACAAAAAAAAGACACATCCGTGACATTTTGGGCCGAAAGACTTTTTTCTGTCATACTTATGACACTTCTATGACGATAATTGTGACAAAACCCGGTTTCATCATAGATGTGGTGGGCTCCTACTTCTATGACAAAAAATCATGACAGAAAATGGGCTTTTCGTCCTGGGCGGGCCGGAGACGCAGCTGCATGACATTCTTTGGGCCGTCCATGATGGAAAAAACCGTGGTAGAAGTGAGGGCGAGGAAAATTTCAGGGAGTTCCCGGTTACAGTGGGTGGTCGGGGGCCGAGCGATGCGCGTTTCTCTTGTACACGTACACGCGTGTGTGCGAGGCGTTGGCTCCAACTGAACCCGAGCGAGGCGTTGGGCTCTAACTGAACCCAAGCGATTGCACTGCAGGCTACGCGTTACTGAACCCGAGCGATCGATCGATGGCTGTTAATTGAACCCGATCGAGAGATTCCTTCACTACTACTGCTAACTGAAGCCGATCAATGTTGCCTCTGGATGAACAGTGAGCGTTGCGGGGGGGGGGGGGGGGTTGGATGAACAGTGAGCGGTGGGGGTGGATGAACAGGACCCCGTGGCGTTGCCTCTGGATGAACAGGACCCCGATCGATTGAGCCGGTTGGGGCTGGATGAACAGGACCCCGTGGAGGGCTGGATGAACAAGATGACCCCGTGGAGGGCTGGATGAACAGTAGACGGTGGAGGGGTGCCCGTGGAGGGGTGGTTGAACAGTAGCCGGTGGAGTAGCGCGTGGTGGAGGCTGGATGAACAGGAGCCCGTGGAGGCTGGAGGAGGTCGACGGTAGCCCGTGGAGGCTGGTGGAGGTCGACGGTGGAGATGAATAGTATCCCGTGGAGTCCCGTTTTGTGGTACGCCACGCCGCCTCTTGATGAACAGGACCCTCGTTTCGACCGTAGCACTCCAACACAAGTCCGTTTCATCCGTTTTGCGGTATGCCACACCCCTCCCAATCATTAGGACCCCCATTTCAACCATAGGAGGTCCGTTTCTTCCGTTTTGCGGTACGCCAGACCCCTCCCGATGAACATGATCCCATTTTGAACGTGGCCGGTCGAACATAAGGCCGTTTCCTCCGTTCTGCGGTACGCCAGGCCTCGTTTCCATTGCCTGTTCCGTCCAAGCCCTCTCGATGAACACGACGACACAGTTCGTTCCGACCCAGCTGGTTGGCTCCCCATGAACACGATGACGACCCTGTTTCTCCGTTCCGACCCAGCCATGTACACGAGCCCTGGCCGTACGTATGCGTGAGTAGGCGTTCGAGACCCCGCCTGTATGTACACATATGTGGCCGTATTTTCTTTCTTGCACACTAGCCGCTGTACGTACGTGTACATGCTATGTGCGTGCCTCTACTACGACACGTGCACGCCTCTACATCAACCAGTATATATGCACGTACACGTTCGTGACCAAAATGACAATGCTACGTACGCTTCGACCAGGTGGGTCCCAACTGCCAGGCAATTCCTTGCGTGCGAAGATGTAGCTGGTGGGTCCCAGCAGTCAGGGGGGCGAATCGTTTTTTTGCCCGGACGCACTTCCTTGCATGCGAAGATGTAGCTGGTGGGTCTCAACAGTCAGGGAGGGAACTTTTTTTCACGAAATACAGTGGCCCGTCTAGTGGGTCCCTGCTGTCAGGTGGAGGTATCATTATTTTCTGAGTAATAAGGAGACACTTCCTTGTTGCGGTCGTGGATCCAGCCGTCAGCCTCTCCACGTATAGTCCATGTCCGATGGAAGTCGCTCCTTGACCACGTTGACCACGCTGCGCCAAGAGCACCAGGGCGATGGACGACGGCGAGGTCTAGGAAGGGGACGATGCGGAGCCATGGAAGACGCGACAGTGGAAGCCCGCGCAGAGAGGAGTACGAGGGTTCACTGGTTCGGCTGCGGTGTGAGGCTGCCGTCACCGCAGGGCCTGGCCAGCGGTGGGAATAGTAGGGGCGGTGAGGCCTCCGTGGCAGCACAGTCGGCCACGGGAGGCAGGAGCATGCGTCACGACCGACGCTGCTTTGGGCGGATGGAGCAAGAAGACCAGAGGTTGAAGAAGCACTACGGCCATTGGATGGACATCGTACAATCACTGAAGCTAGAATCATTTATATTGACTAAGTTGACAAAGCCCTTGGTACGCGCCAACTTAGTAGGCCCACAGGCCAGCCTCCGAAACGGTGCGCCCCAGATGTCAGGGGGAGGAATCATTTTTTGGGCGGCTGAAGCTAAGAATATCCGAGAATGAAGAAGAAGCACGACATCCATTGGATAGACATCTAACGGTCACTGCTGCTAGAACCTTGTGTTGACTATAATAAGTTGACAAAGCCTTGCATACACATCAACTTATTTTTTTAGGGGACGCGTCAACTTAGTAGGCCCACAAGTGTGTGGCAGAGAACTTATAGCCCATTTGCGATTTGTAAGAATGTACAACCCATTTTTGAATTCTAATGGAATTTACTACAGCCCATTTACAGTTTGTTAAAAGTACAACCATTTTTTAGCTAGGACAACGATTAATAATTTCAACCAACCGTTGAAGACAAAATTCAATAAAATTTCCCACATTTTGATGGGATCCGAAATATTTTTATCCCGAAATTTCTAGTCAGATTAAATATAAATTTGTATTACGTAAAAATCCAACGAAACATTGCACATGCAACAATGAAAATTTAAGATTTTCAAAATCCATAAATAATATTTTATAAACTAATTTCGTGTTTGGTGCATTTTTTATAGTTACTGCCCAATTTTTATAATTACATCCCATTTAATATTTTTTAAAGCCCATTTTCCTGTTAAGCCTAATGCATCCCTCCTAGGAAAGATTTGCAGCCCAGCGGGGCGGAGAATAACAAGTTGACCTTGCCTGGGTATTCCTCAAAAAAACGTATAGCTGGGCTAGCCATTTTCATCTTGAAAAAATTAATATCTGGGATGGATATCTGGCCTGGGCTAGACGGGCCACAGTCCGCCCAGTTAATACCCTGCTCTCTTCTGAACAACAACAAAATCAACGCCAAGAAAAACTCTGAAGTGCTCATGCCTCAAAAACACAAATACTGCTCGAGCTGCTTGGTCCCAGCCGTCGGCCGCACCTTGTGCAATTCTCTCGTTTATATTGACTACATAGGTTGACAATGGTGTGGGACCGTGATGTCAGAAAACCAGGAGGAAGCAAAAAAATATAGTTGTACATAATAAGGAGGCACTTGCGTACGTACGGCTATGGCCCTAGTGGGTCCCTAGTGTCATCCAGTCAAAATAAAGTCATCTCCTGAATCCTCATGTTCGTTGACGATGTTAACAATGCTTGGGGCCACGGCGAGCACAACAACTCGAAGGACGACGAAGAGGGCCTCGCGGGCCCTACGGCTGCTCTAATACAGCGCCCGCTGCTCATTCAGGAAGCCAGGATCATCGGACACCTATGAGCACCTTCGAGAAACTGAGACGGCATGAAACGGTAAGGCCGCGCTTGATAGCTCTGGTTTATTTCAAACCTGTATTAACATACAAGTGTAATTTACTCATCATCGGAAACAACGCGTAAAATACAGGCGTAATGAAACCGAGGGCCCGAGGTCTATAAGTAAAACTGGCGGGTTACGCGTGTAATTTGAGAGCCAGTGTATATTTTACAAGCACTGCTATATGGACGACATTACTAGACGACACATGCACGACGTGCGTATCATGCCATCGATGGGCAAGGCTGAAACAACAACTAACGGCTGGATTAGCAATCTTCCGAGTGTCGTTCAACGTTTTTATCGTGTGTGAAGTACTTTCGTACTAGTCGAAATCGACCAACCAAGCACTTCGCCCGAGACCATATGCTTTTATATACAAGCGTCAGTTTTACAAGCGGTTTTGGTTGGAAAATGACGATCCAATCACGGCCTAATATCATGAGTTGGTCGGAAGATCATATGGTTTCACGTCTAACCTACCCGACTTCTCGTATAGGCTATGAATGAAACACAAGACGATGAACTTCTTAAGCACGGAAACAACAGAAGAGGATGATCTTCTTAACAAGCAAATCACTGGCATTAGATCGACATGCAAAACAATACGAAGCATTATTCTCAGGAGGCATGGTGAACAACTCGTGATGCCGCATGCCACAACATTCCAAGCTCAACTTTGCAATCAAATGCAAGGCCTGGCATTACATAGACAAGATTCAGAACAAACTCTTAACACAGGAATATCTCAGCAGAGTAACTATTTACTTCTAAACTGAACACAGGAATAGGAAAAAACAATCGGTGCTGCTCACAGCAATGGTGTCCCACTTAAAAATATCAAATGCATGTCTTTTGGCTAACATCAATGAGCAAATTATGACAAGGTTTTCCAATTCCAATATATTAAACTAACATCTTCTTGCTAACATCAATGATTAAACTTTGACAAGCTTTTCCCATTCAAAATATGTAATGCTTATGATCGTGGAATCCTGTCATAGCTTCTTGTACATGTTTGGGCACTTTTTGCCCAGTGCACTCCACGTGTTGTCGAATTGCCAATGCTCTCTGCAGACTAGTCATGTCACCAGCGTCTAATAATACTCTGTAAAGCTTCTCGGTTATTCCTTCTGTAATGTAGCGCAAACAGTGACTGCTTCTTTCTGCAAAGTGGAACGACCAACTGGACCCAGTAATGCAGCAGTTTGCCTTGGACACATTGGCTCCTTTTGTGCAGTTCAATTAAAATCGAAGTCGGAATAAAACCAAGCTTTAATTTTGATATCCCTGTAAGCAACAGTAGGTATAAGGGAAACAATTAGTGAGAAATAACAGTTGATGATTTGTACTCCCAGAAGAAAAGCATTCACTAATCTACCTTATCTTAATGGGAAACAAAGTAGGAGAGTAGCAATTCTCCATCAGTGTGATTCATTCATATTGATTGAGACATTATCTTAACAATGCCTTGTTTCAACATGTATAAAGAACGACAAAGCAGAAAAGTATCATTCCTAAAACAATGCAACTGATTCATTTTAACAGAGACATTATCTTAACAATACCTTGGTTAAACATGTAGAAAGAACTACAAAGCAGGATAGTACCATTCCTAACAAGTGTTGCAGTTTTGAACTAAGATTCAGTACTTAATTAGTTCTGAGAGTGGCATTGCTTAATTTTACCAACGACATTAGATTAACAAAAATCATAAACAGTTCCAGGGGAGAGTGGGTGCAACAACAATATGTGCTTCCATCTACTTATAAAGGGGGTGATGCAGAGTTGGTTGTAACAAAGCAACAAGCATCATGTCTGTGTTGGTCCCATTTTTGTACACTACTTAATGGGAAAAGACAGCAATACAATAGCTTCAATTCAACATTTATTTAAAACAGTACCAATACAAGTAGCACAACATCTCAAAGCACACTGCACAATCATGTGTATGAAGGCCTGTACTGACCTTTCATGAGAAGACCAGGATAAAACACGAATCTGCCAACACAAATAGGAAATCCAATCCCGTTTTGTGCAGTTGCATTGAAATCAAGCAAAGTGTTTCGCGTAGCAAAGCAAAATGTCGCAATAGCAACAAGTTGAATAGATATCCCTGTTTAAACAGAGGCAAAAAAGGAATCAATTACTGGCTAATAACTGAGGATGAAACATGCGGCCACAAAAATGGTAATCCCGCCAATCCCTAACAAGTGTGGAAGTTTTGAAATAAGATTCAGTAGTTAATTCTGAGAGTGGCATTGCTTAATTTTACCAGCGGCATTAGATTAACAAAAGGCAGAGTGGGCATAACAACACCATGTGCTTCCATCTACTTATAAAGGGGGTGATGCAGAGTTTGTTGTAACAAAGCAACAAGCATCATGTCTGGGTTGGTACCATTTTTGTTCACTACTTAATGGGAAAAGAGAGCAATACACTAGCTTCAATTCAACATTTATTTAAAATAGTACCAATACAAGTAGCACAACATCTCAAAACACACTGCACAATCATGTGGATGAAGGCAAGTACCAACCTGTCATGACGCTCACAAGATCACGTACGAATCTGCCAACACGAATAGGAAATCCAATCTCGTTTTGTGCAGTTGCACTAAAATCAAGCAAAGTGTTTCGAGTAGCGAAGCAAAATGCCGCAATAGCAACAAGTTGAATAGATACCCCTGTTTAAACAAAGTCAAAAAATGAAACAATTACTTGCCGATAAAGGAGGATGAAACCAACGGTGACGAAAAGAAGCATCTAACTTATCTTGGATGGAAAACAAAGTAGGATAGTAGCATTTCTAAAATGGTTCCATCAATTCATATTAATAGAGACATTCTCTTAAAACAACATTCGTTAAAAAATGTAATTTACTTTTAACAGTGGCATTGCTTCAATTTTCCGGCGGCATTCTTAGATTAACAACAATAAAATAGCTGTATGGTACATGCCAGCACCATGTGCATCCACACATATAAATGGGTGATGCAGAGTATGTAGCCAAGCAGCATATATGCGTTGGTCCCAAATTTGTTCTCTTTGAACCCTTTTCCTATGTGAGGGCAGCAAATCTAGTCCTGCACAAACTACCCGACCCCCCTGTTTCTTTCCCTTTTCAACAAAGAGATCGGTTCCTTACAAATGTGTGTATTGGGTTACCCCTTTTTCCCTTTTCTACCAACAAAGCGGCTGGATAGCCAGTCTATACTACTTTCCGTCCCTCCTTTCCTCATTGAACCACGTCCTAGATTCTTGCTCCAGCCCACTGCACCCTTCTTTCCTCTTTGAACCAAGACCTAGATTCGACTACAGATCGAAAAAGATCCACATGCAGCTAGAGCAACGATGGTTTCAAAGAAACTTATACCTTAGGGTCGTCGGGATGTGGCAAAGCATGTGGCGGGAGGCCGGATCTGCCCACACTACGTACGGCAGCAGGGAAGAAGGGGTCGGTGGCCCTCCCGCACAGGCGCTGGGTGAAAGAGAACAATGCAGCCGGCAGTGGATTGCCTCCCTCGCCGAAGGCAATAGAGTGAATGCTGCACCTCCTCCCCTTCCCGGTGCGACGGGATACGGACACCTCCTTCACCAGCTGTGAGGGGGGAGAGAGAGACAGGAGGCCAACACAGTCTTGTTTAGATCAGGTGAAGAGAGGGTGAGAGACTGTGAATATAGCAAACCCTAGCAAGTGAACACTGAGCCTCCAGCGTGTATACATATATGTAGTGCGGCAAGAGTGTGGAGAGTGCAAACCCTAGCGAACAAGCGCTGAGGCTCCAGCTTATATATATACTACTGTAGTACGGACTGAGCTCCGGTGCCTTCACTGCACCTGCTTTTGGCTGTATGATAGGTGAGCCAGCCACATTTTGGGCCCACCTATCATAAACCCAAAGGCAGGTGCACTAAGTCAATGAAGCTGCGTCCATATAGTACTCTCGTGTATACGACTAATATATAGTGGAGTGGTTTTCTTATTCTCTCTATAACAATCATTTTAAATTGTGTAAGTACGAAACGAAACTCTTTGTTTAACATACAGTGAAGAAAACTACTACTACTTCTGATGAACTAACGATCCACGCCCACGCGTCCTGGTCGCACTTCCTGTCCTTCACGTGCGGTACACTACCCTCCCTTAAGTGAACAACCACACATGCGCCAAATTATCGGAAACGTGTGAGAGTGTGTACAAATAAAGAATTTTAATTTCAATTATTGGAAAGGTTTGAGAGTATTACAAAGTTTGACTTTAGTCAAATCTAATATGCAGAGTAAATAAAAATGGAGGGCTACTACGTCCATCCGGGTTTTTAGTCCACACCATTTTTTAAATCAAAGTTAATAGTTGGACAAATAAAATTACAGGGGAGATGGAGACAAAGTTGTGAGAAGGCTTAGAAATCAATACAAAATGTATGCTCTTAGTACCAACGTTGATCCTTCTTCGAGGAAACATTTGGTTCATAGCCAATTGTGTGATAAAATTGCACCAACGTGAATGACGACTGTGTCTCCAACACAACCAAGGTGAACTGACGAAGGATATCATCTTTGTGCGTAACAAGCAAAGAGCACTGATGGAAGACAACTTATTTTTCATTGAAAATCAATCAGCTTCACCAGCCGACGCAACCATGAGCATCGATAGGTCATCGTGGTGATGCATCATCCATTTGGCATCAAGTTTGGGTGAGGCACCTATGAAGTTCGACAAATCCTCACTATGGTCTGTTTCTTCTCAGTAATCAAGCTCGAGGAAGGAAGAACCATGTTGCAGAGGACAGTGAGGCAGAACAACAATGGCCATCCAATTTTGTGCAGTTCTACTAAAATTGAGGAAGACATGCCCGGGTATGGAGATACGCATTGCTGTTTCCAAAAATATGAAAAAGGGATATAGTGTTGTTACTTTGTTTTACAAGATTAGCAACGACATCTCAATTGTCAATAAGAATTAATGAAAAGTACACCAACAAACAGAAGCATCATAATTATCTTTATGGGAACTAAACCAGGATACCCGAGAAAAAAAGCATTTCTTCATTTAACCAGTGATAGTACTACCACCATATGGACAATGGCCGCACAACCACCTTGTACTTTTTGTTGAAACCCAAGCTCAAGACCCGTTTACATCAACCCAAGCTCAAGACCCTCGTGAGGAGCCAAGCCTCACGGGGCGGACGATGCAAGGCTTCCTCAAGGACAGCCTCACCAGACAGGCTCGCGAGGAGGCGGAGAGATCAAGGCAGGGGTACCTCGCGAGGTGCTCATGACGCAAGGCATGATGATCGAGACCAGGCGGGCGCCATCCTGCGCAGTATCCTCATTTCCTCTTTGGTGCAAAGGGGGCAGGCGCAGGCAATGAGTACCGAGGCATCAAGCAAAGGTTACCATTTCGGTGCAACGAGACAAAGACCAGCAGAGTGGCAGGACGGAGGTCACCGTGGAGCCCAAGACGGCGTCATCGCCAGTGCCTTTGGCAGTCAAAGACCAACTTTAGTCAGGATAACTTGTACTAGATGTTCCCCTTCAAAATGGCCGCCGTTGGCTCCCTTCCCGCTCAATATTTGGGAAGAGGAACAGGGCCTCTATATATAGAGATAGCCACCACCACAGGGGGAGGAGAAAAAACAGGGAGAGACAATCGGGTCCTTCCCAAGAAGAACACCGCACCTGCTCAACAACCCCTCTCGCGAGGTTGTTCTTCCTCTATACTATTCATCATCAGCCCCTGAGGTAATCCACCACACCACAAACTAGAGTAGGGTATTACACCACGACGGTGGCCTGAACTAGTATAAACCTTGTGTCCCTTGTGTTCATCGTGTAGCTTAGATTCAAGGCGAGGCGTTGCGACGTGGATCGGTAGGGGGAAGATCTTCGCGCGCACCCCAGAGTTTGAACCTTAAGGGTTTTGCCGGAACCTGATATCCGACAGAAGTTTTTGATTCATACTTGACATTGTGAATAGATTGTTACTTTAGCATAAGAAATGTCATGATGCCCTCATGTCCGTATTTTATTTTATCAACACCTCTATCTCTAAACATGTGGACATATTTTTCGATATCGGCTTCCGCTTGGGGACAAGCGAGGTCTAAGCTTGGGGGAGTTTATACGTCCATTTTGCATCATGCTTTTATATCGATATTTATTACATTATGGGATCTTATTACACATTATGTCACAATACTTATGCCTACTCACTCTTATTTTACAAGGTTTACACAAAGAGGGAGAATGCCGACAGCTGGAATTCCGGGCTGGAAAAGGAGCAAATATTAGAGACCTATTTTGCACAACTCCAAAAGTCCTGAAACTCCATGTAAGTCAGTTTTAGAATATATAAAAAATATTGGGCGAAGAAAGCACCAGAGGGGGGCCACCCACCATCCACGAGGGTGGGGGGCGTGCCCTACCCTCCCTGGGCGCGCCCTCCTGTTTCGTGGGCCCCATGGCAGGCCTCCGGTGCCCATCTTTTGCTATATGAAGTCTTTTGCCCTGGAAAAAAATCAGAAGGAAGCTTTCGAAACGAAGCACCACCGTCTCGAGACGGAACCTGGCGAAACCAATCTAGGGCTCCGGCGGAGTTGTTCTGCCGAGGAAACATCCCCTCGGGAGGGGGAAATCATCACCATCGTCATCAACATTGATCCTCTCGTCGGGAGGGGGTCAATCTCCATCAACATCTTCACCATCACCGTCTCCTCTCAAACCCTAGTTCATCTCTTGTATCCAATCTTTGTCTCAAAACCTCAGATTGGTACCTGTGGGTTGCTACTAGTGTTAATTACTCCTTGTAGTTGATGCTAGTTGGTTTATTTGGTGGAAGATCATATGTTCAGATCCTTTATGCATATTAATACACCCTCTGATTATGAACATGAATATGATTTGTGAGTAGTTACATTTGTTCCTGAGGACATGGGAGAAGTCTTTCTATAAGTAGTCATGTGAATTTGGTATTGGTTTGATAGTTTGATGAGATGTATGTTGTCTTTCCTCTAGTGGTGTTATGTGAACGTCGACTACATGACACTTCACCATTGTTTGGGCCTAGAGGAAGGCATTGGGAAGTAATAAGTAGATGATGGGTTGCTAGAGTGACAGAAGCTTAAACCCTAGTTTATGCGTTGCTTCGTAAGGGGCTGATTTAGATCCATATGTTTCATGCTATGGCTAGGTTTACCATAATACTTCTTTTGTAGTTGCGGATGCTTGCAATAGGGGTTAATCATAAGTGGGATGCTTGTCCAAGGAAGGGCAGTACCCAAGCACCGGTCCACCCGCATATCAAATTATCAAAGTAACGAATGAGAATCATATGAGCATGGTGAAAACTAGCTTGACGATAATTCCCATGTGAACTCGGGAGCGTTTTCCTTTATATAAGAGTTTGTCCAGGCTTGTCCTTTGCTACAAAAAGGATTGGGCCACTTGATGCACCTTATTTACTTTTATTACTTGTTTACCTTATCACGAAACTACCTGTTATCGATAATTTCAGTGCTTGCAGAGAATACCTTACTGAAAACCGCTTGTCATTTCCTTCTGCTCCTTGTTGGGTTCGACACTCTTACTTATCGAAAGGACTACGATAGATCCCCTATACTTGTGGGTCATCATGGACTAGTCATGGAACTCGGGGATGAAGCTGGAGTTGACGGTGCCGTCCACATGGTCGATGAGGTGATAGTCCCGGAACACGAGGGAAAAATGCGTCTTCCACGTGTAGTATGAGGAGTCTGCTTGCGAGAGATGAACCGACACCCGCTCGAAGATGTTGAGGTTGTGGATGTCGTTGATGTTAGGAGGGTTGGTGTCGGCGAACGGATTGGAGTTGGTTGACGCGGAGGAGGTGACAGACGACATGGCAAGGCAGGTAGCAGCAAGGCGTGGCAGCGGCTTGCGAGATGGCGGCGGCTAGCGAGCGGATCGGTCAACGCATGCGGCTTGCGGGGTGCGTGCAAGATTGGGTGAAGCGGGCTGGTGGCAGTGAGCGAGCGGGCGATGCGGCGTTGCGGGCAGGCGGCTAGCGAGCGGATTGGGTAGCGGCAGCTGGCATGGAGCAGCGGGCGTGGGCGCGTGCGGCTGCAGCGGATCGGGCAACGCTGCATCTGGCTGGAGGAGCACGCGTGGGGTTGGCGGGGAGAGGCTAGCAGTAGGCATTGGCGCACGCGGCTGCAGCAGATCGGGCAGTGCGGCAGCTAGATGAGCACGCATGGGGCTGGCGGGGAGAGGAAGTAGCGGCGGCCGGCCCGGGGGCGCACGTGCGGCAGCTAAGGGGAGGTGGCGGCAGCGGCGCACGGCGGCGGCGACGGTGGCAGCGGAAGACTAGGGGTAAAACCTAAAAACTGATACCATGTATGATTGCACGATGTGTTCCTCTTTGTGCATAGGCACGTATATATGATGTACAAAGGTGGGCCACGAACCTCAACTATATAAGAAACTAGGAGGTGGGCCCAATACACAATATGCACATAACACATATACTGTACTCAACAGGAGCGGCGAGGGGAGCGACCAACCGATCTAGTCCGGGCGGCGATGCAGGGTGTGGCGTGCGTAGGGGGAGCTGGCCCGCCGGTCTTGCCTATTGGACCTTGGACGGGATCCTGCTGGGCGGCATGCCAGAGTGGACAGAGGGGAAAGCTGGGAGGGAGGAAAGCGGTGGTGTATTCGTCGCCCAAAAAAACAAAGGAAAGTGGGAGGATGGGCTTGGCTGGATTACATTGGGAAGGAAGGAAAGCTGGGGCGATATGCTGGGCTAGATTACGTCCGTCCGCAACTTCTCTGGTTGGTCCTACCAGTAGTAAGTGAAGCAGATTTGTTTGTTTTGTATAGTGATTTGCCCTGCTTGTAAGTCTCTACCAAAACATTGACAGGGCAGTATTGTTGATGTGGATAGCCTGCATGTCAAGAGAAATAGTTCAGTGAGGATGAGCTATTTAAGTATTATAGATTCATGGTTATGCCTTTTAGATTGTCGTAAACCCCTGCTACCTTCTAGAGAGTGATGAACTTTGTTTTCAACAAGCTATGTGCAAAGGAGTGTTGGTGTTTATGGACAACATACTGGTGTACAACATGTCTCTGGAGGAACATGTCCAACAACTTAGAGTTGTTTTCTCCATATCGAGGGAAAACAAATTGGTCATCAAATTATCCAAGTGTGCCTTTGCTCAGCCCTAATTGGAGTATTTGGCTCATGTTCAGTGCACAAGGGGTATCGACAGATCCCAAAAAAATTCAGGCAGTGCAAGCTTGGTTGGTGCCTGCTAAAAACCGAGATTTAAACCCATTTTTCTGGTCCCTCATGAAAAAAACAAAATTGAGAAAAAGAATTGTTCGAACCCCATGCAGCGTGTATTTTCACTTAGTCAATTGTTTGGATAGACAATATAGTAAAGTATCTATCTATAACTTGTACAATAATAGTAAGTACTAGTATAATGATGTGAACCAACCTGTAGTTGGATGGTTAGAGGGACTGTGGTATCCCCAGCCCACCAGGGTTCAAGTCCTGGTGCTCGCATTTATTCTTGGATTTGTTTCAGGATTTCTGGCGATGCACATTCAGTGGGAGGATAGGTAATGTATCGAGGTCGAATACCGATTAGCGCATTATTTTTGGTTATGTTCAGCTCTTCAGTTCCACAGACCCACACGCATGCATGGACCATGGGCCCGCGCAGATCGACATAGGCAAAGATAGGCTAGGAAATCACCTCGTAGGTGCCGACCAGGTGGAAGGCCACATCGTTGGCTAGGTCCACCAGCCAGAAGGGCTCATAGAAGCCAAAGCCATGAGGATGTTATCCGGCATCGTGTCGCTGAACGCCGTGTACCCCATGCATCCGCATAACAGGTAGATCCCCGTAGTCACCGCCATGCTCAAAGTCGTTGCCTTCTTCATCACCTTCGCCTCAGAAGGCGCCGCCGCCTTCAAGGTGTCCTGCAGTAGTAGTTATGTATGTAAGGAACAAATCAGCAAACACATCCCCATCCGAGTACAACAATAAGCAAATTAACAAAGACATGACAAGTCATTAATTAAGCAAATCGAGATATTTGGACTTGCTTGGATCTCGTGCAGGACGATGGAGAAGGCGTAGGTGTATGCCATGTTTCAAAACGCCTAAAGACTGCATCACCGCAATATTGCCAATGACGCCGCCTGTGAGGCTGCCCTGCAGTCCCCCTTCACTGAAAGTTTGTTGCAATGTTGTCAACAAATTCCCTTCATTCAACATTTGACGAGTCTACTTATCATAATAATTTACCCAGACCACATACCTTTGGTCTGCGCAACACCGAGGGAGATTCTGATGATGGTATAGGCATTGGCGGAGCTTGATGAAGATTGTTGATATGGCTAATTAGAGTTGGGGGAGCGAAGAAGACAAGTTATGCATAAACTCTGAGAAACCATGGATATTTAACACAAAAATTAGGGATACACTTAAAAAATTCCTGGAGTATGGGGGGGGGCATGGCCCCCTGCCCCTCATGAAGCTCCGCCACTGGGTATAGGTGAAGGACATGACGGTGGCGAGGGTTAACAACCATCACATACCATCAAGGCCTGGGATATGCGAGAAGAAGATCTAAACGATGTCGTAGATGGCAATGTACAGTCTCATGGAAGAACTTCTGCAATGGCCCATGTGCCCTTCTTTGTGGAAGCATCCCGCCTCTTTGATCGCTCTGTTCGTCAACAACCCATACTAAATCCAGCAAAGAGGGCATGAAGATTGACAAGATACAAAAGGTAGCAAGTCGTGGTGGAGTGTCATTTAGTTTAGTTGCTTACAACATACTGACGGAGGCGGCGATCAGACCCACATGCAGGCATGGACCATGGGCCCGTAGATTGACATAGGCGAAGATAGGCTAGGAAATCACCTCGTAGGTGCCAACCAGGTGGAAGGCCACATCGTTGGCTAGGTCCACCAGCCAGAAGGGCTCATAGAAGCCAAAGCCATGAGGATGTTGTCCGGCGTCGTGTCGCTGAACGCCGTGTACCCCATGCATCTGCATAACAGGTAGATCCCGGTAGTCACCGCCATGCTCACCGTCGTTGCCTTCTTCATCACCTTCGCCTCTGACGGCGCCGCCGCCTTCAAGGTGTCCTGCAGTAGTAGTTATGTATGTAAGGAACACATCAGCAAACACATCCCCATCCGAGTGCAACAATAAGCAAATTAACAAAGACATGACAAGTCATTAATTAAGCAAATCGAGATATTTGGACTTGCTTGGATCTCATGCAGGACGATGGAGAAGGCGTAGGCGTATGCCATGTTTCCAAACGCCTAAAGACTGCATCACCGAAATATTGCCGATGACGCCACCGGTGAGGCTGCCCTGCAGTCCCCCCTTCACTGAAAGTTTGTTGCAATGTCGTCAACAAATTCCCTTCATTCAACATTCGACGAGTCTACTTATCACAACAATTTACCCAGACCATATACATTTGGTCTGCGCAACACCGAGGGAGATTCTGATGATGGTATAGGCAGTGGCGGAGCTTGATGAAGATTGTTGATATGGCTAATTAGAGTTGGGGGAGCGAAGAAGACAAGTTATGCATAAACTCTGAGAAACCATGGATATTTAACACAAAAATTAGGGATACACTTAAAAAATTCCTGGAGTATGGGGGGGGGCATGGCCCCCTGCCCCTCATGAAGCTCCGCCACTGGGTATAGGTGAAGGACATGACAATGGCGAGGGTTAACAACCATCACATACCATCAAGGCCTGGGATATGCGAGAAGAAGATCTAAACGATGTCGTAGATGGCAATGTACAGTCTCATGGAAGAACTTCTGCAATGGCCCATGTGCCCTTCTTTGTGGAAGCATCCCGCCTCTTTGATCGCTCTGTTCGTTAACAACCCATACTAAATCCAGCAAAGAGGGCATGAAGATTGACAAGATACAAAAGGTAGCAAGTCGTGGTGGAGTGTGATTTAGTTTAGTTGCTTACAACATACTGACGGAGGCGGCGATCAGGCCCGTTGAGGAGGGTGTGCGAGCTGTGCGATCGCACAGGGCCCCAAAAGTCATAAGGGCCGATCGGAGGAAAAAACATAATACTATCCGATTTATGCGCTGGCTACTGCAGCTGGATGCACGAGAAGTAGACGCTCGTTGTGGTGAGGCCCCTAGTCTTCCCTTTTTAGGGCAAGGTGAGGGGGAGCAACTAGTTAACGAGCGCTCCTTCGGGAGCCTCGCAACGATCAGCTTCACTTGGCGCGCTCTCAGCCATTCGCCATGTGTCGCGCTCTGGATGCTCCCTCCGGATTTTTTTTATTTTTCTGCACGCGTTTTCGGCTTTTTGAACGGGTTTTTTTGATGTTTTGGTTTTCCGCCAGTCTTCCTTAGTTTTTTGATAAAAAAAATTTCGATTTTTTTTTTTTGCATGAAAAAAACGCGTTTTTTTCCGTGAAAGTCACGGGCTTTTTTCCGCGAGAGGCACGGTTGTGCTTTAACGAGAGTCACGGCCGTGCCTTTCGGAAATGAAAAAAAAGCGTTTTCTGTTTTTTTTCTTTCGCGAGAGTCACGATTTTGCTTTCGCGAGAGTCACGGGTCGTGCCTCTCAGGAACGAAAAAAAATGTGTTTTCTATTTTTTTTCTTCCACGAGAGGCACGGTTGTGATTTCGCGAGAGGCACGGGCGTGCCTCTTTCGGTAAGGGAAAAAAAACCGTGCTCCCGGTTCGTTTTTTCGCCCGGTTTTTTCGTCCGGTTTTTTTTGTAAAAAAGAAGTTTGTCGAAACCTATCAATATGGGATCTAGTTTTGAAGATCTCGACGCGAGAAATCCAATGGTGAAAACGATTCGAGATTTGTACGCACGGTTTAAAAGATAAAACGTTTTGAATAAATGAATCTACGAAAAAAGGGAAAACTTTCAGGTTGCAACAAGTGGCGCGCTGCATGTGCGCCACTTGTCGCGACCTGGGAAAGTAGAGTGTTCTTTGCAACGAATACTCCTTAATTAATGATTTCGAAGGTGAGGCCCCGAGTCTATACCATTCCACTAATACCCTGCTAAGGCCCAAGGCCCCAAGTTAGGCTAGTTATGGGCCTACTTACTACTGCCGATCTATCTCTCTCTCAGAAAAAATGACTTCACCAGCGAGAAGCCGAGAACAGGGAGGCGCCGCCTACCTGCATTGATGAGGGGAAGCCACCGATAGATGGTGGTCGCCTACCGCGAGTTCGCTGTACGTCCGGCCGTCACCGCGTATTTCCATACTGCAGCAGCTTAATCTGGTCATCCCCGAATAATTTCTGAGGTAAGTCGTAAGCCAAAAGCCTCAAATCAAAATAGATGAATGAACGAATTAGGGTTACATCTTTTTTGATACAATTGATCTCTTTCTGGTTCTGTGATATTGTATCGAATGCAATCCCTACTCGTACAGCAGTGCTACTTAGTTAGGCATGCCCTTAGTTTTAATCAAAATAATTAGATTAACACACTACCCGTAGTCTAATTTCTAATTCTAGTATTATTTCCTTGTTTTGTGTTCTATTGCTACACTACTAGCATATTTCATTCCAAGGAAGACACAATCGATTTTTTCTTTTGCGAGAATAGACTCAATGGATTTTAAGATTTTATGAAATGCCAGACAAATGATGCTTTTCGGTAGAACACATGGTCAGTACAATTCGCACAAAAGCAAAATTATTGTTTCTATACTACGTTTACTCTTTACCATTACTATATGGTATATTTCTAAATATTGTACAAAATAACACATATTCAAAGCTATGTAATTAAGTGAAAATATGGCTAGTTACATTAGTTATACATTTTTTTGGTAAACGTTTAGGCCCCTTGTCCCATTTCGCACCGGGGCCCAAATTCCTGGACACGGCCCTGGCGGCGATGGTAATGCCGATGGCGAAGCCGAAGCCGACTAGGTTGACAAACTAAATGGAGCCGCACAACTTCACCATGGACCCGCCAAGGGTGGTGTTGTCATGGCCTGACCAACATTTGGTCATCGGCCCAAGACTACCAAAAGAAACAAACATTTGGCCCCGGAGCCGGAGTCCCCAAAGCTGGCACAAAGCAAGGGAGCGAACAAACAAATAGGCACAAAGATGACAGCTCCTAATCGGTGATGTTGGCGCCGGTTGCCGATCCTGGCGCTCACGCATGCACGATTGTGAACCGGCCACTCGATCGGTTTGGACTAGTGGCTGTTGACTTTGGAAAAAGAAAAGAAAAAAATATAAAAAGGAAAAAATGGGAATTCAAAAATATTCATGGATGTAAGAAAGTACAAACTTAAAAAAGTTCACAAATTTGAGAAAAAAATATCAATGGTTTTGGAAAATGTTCATCGAATTTGAAAACAAGGTTAATCAAATCTGGAAAAAAGCATAGATCTTGAAAAACAAATTTATCATTTTTTTAAAAAGGTCATCCATTTGAAAAAAAAGTTCAACAAATTTGAAAAAAATCATCGATCTTGAAAAAAGTTCATCAAATTTGAAAAAGACCATCGATCTTGGAAAGCGTTCATCGAATATGAAAAAAGGTTAATCAATTTTGAAGAAGTTCATCAAATTTGAAAAAAAGTTCATCGTATCTGAAAACAGTACATCGAATCTGAAAAGGTTCATCAATTTTTTTTAAAAAATCATCAAGTTTGAATTTTTTTTCATTAATTGTAAAAAAAGTTCATCGATTTTGAAAAAAGTTCAATAAAAAGTTGTAAGTAAACACAAAGATGAGGTGGCTGAATTGGTTAGAACAACGTGCATATATCCAGGAAGTCAAGGTCTGAATCACGCCCACACACGCAGGTTTTTTGCTCGTTAAAAAAACAGTCAAAAAAGAAAGATGGACGACCAACTAGACGCGTGTGCGAGTGCCCGCTTGCGAAAACAATAAAACAGGCGTCTGAAGCGCCAAATAGGGAATGCCCACGAAGGTAGCATGAGGCATCGTTGAGTTTCTGATAGAACTAGACCATTTTCACCTTTCTCTCTGTATCTCTCCCTCCACTGATCTGCCTCCACTATAAATTAGAATTAGCAAGCGAGTACATCACACTTGGTATGAGTAGTCTCGCCGATCAACCTCAGGGGAAGAGTGACCCATTAGTCCATTTGTGGTTGGCAGCGACATAGCGTTGCTGCCGTGATTCCTATCTCTCGGCAGGAACCGCAGATCTCAGAGTCAATCTGGCGCCCAAGAGGAAGGGGCCTACAACGGTAGTGGCAAGAATCGTGGTGGCGATGGAGACCATAGATCAGCACGCCTCTGAGACCAACGCCAAGTTCAACAGCATTGTGTCGCAACTGCAAGGGCTCATAGACTGGATGCAGACGTTGGATTCGACGTCGAAGACGCTCGCTGCATCGGCCTCCCTCCTACAACTACACGTGGAGGACGCGTCCGCGCATCTGGGAGCGCTCGGATTAGCCTCCTTGCGACCAGTGGATCCAGCCGGTTCTAGCGCCACGCCTCCCACCATCGTCATTTCTGTGTATCAGGTAGTTTTTTTAATTCAAACATAGGATCACTCTTAGGTGGGAGAGGATCTCCAAGAGTCTCAATAGGTAAATTATATTTAAGGATAGGTGCTTGTTTAAAGAATATCTCATCTATTTCAATTCTTTCATTCATATGCATATCATTTTCATGGTCTAGAAAATATTGTACTAAATGGTCAGTAGGAGGAACAACAATAGAAGCAAGACCAATAATTTCATCTTTACTAGATAATTCTTTCTCATGTGGTTGTCTACAAAAATTAGAGAAATTAAATTCATGAGATATATCACCAAACTTAACTCTAATCTTTCCTTTAAGACAATCAATTTCAGTATTAACAATATTCAAGAAAAGTATACCAAATATAATGGGACAAAAGTTATCTTGTTGTGAACCAAGTACTAGGAAATTAGTAGGATATTTGATTTTACCACAAAAGATTTCAACATCTTGAACAATCCCAAGTGGTGAAGTAGTATCTTTATTCGCAAGCTTAATAGTAACATCAATATCTTCAATCTCAGCAGGTGCAATATCATTTATAATTTTTTGATATAAGGTAAATGTACTAGCACTCACACTAGCACCCATATCACATAAATCATGATAGCAATGATCTCAATTTTAACAAAAACAACATGCATGCCAACTACGGGCTTATTCTTATCTAACATGTCTCGTTCATTTCTAGCTTGTTTTGCTATTCTAGCAGCCTCATCGCAGAAGTAAATAACATGCCCATCAATATTTTCAACCAAAATATCTTTAACCATTGCAATATTAGGTTCAACTTTAATTTGTTCAGAAGGTTTAGGTGTTCTAGTATTACTTTTATTAACCACGGTTGTAGCTTTGGCATGTTCCTTAGTCCTAACAGGGAAAGGAGGTTTCTCAATATAAGCAGTAGGCACAACCGGATCAATATTATAAATGATTGTCTCATCTTTAGCTATAACAGGTTCTTCAATTATTTTTCAATAGGTGTATGATATTTAAACCACTTCTCCTCAGGGAGATCAACATGAGTAGCAAAAGATTCACAAAAATAAGCTACTATCTCAGAGTCAAGTCCATAAGTACTAAACTTATGAAAAGCATCGGTTTCCATAAAAGATCTAACACAATCAAACTCATGATTTATAACTGACTCTTTACCTTTGTCGATTTACCAATTTTCGTAGTTGCATTAAATTCTTTCCAAAAGATTCCACTTGAATTCAATAGTTTTCTTCATAAAAGAACCAGTAGGAGAAGTATCGAGCATGGATTGATCATTATGGGAAAGCCGAGCATAAAAATTCTGAATAATTATTTCTCTTGAGAGCTCATGATTGGGGCATATGTGCATCGTGTACTTAAGCATCCCCCAAGCTTGAGCATGAAGGCCAAAAATTATATATATAATTCCGGTCATGATGAACCAAATGCATATGATAAAACTTCTGATAAAATTCCAATTTACGTCGATTCCAATCCAATGTTCCAGTATCATCCAATAGCCTATACCGTGTCAATGCCTTCCTCTTAAGATAAAGGGAATACTTTCTTCTTAATTCCATCCTCGGATAAACCTGCAAGCTTAAACAATCCACAAATTTCATCTATATATATGAAGTGCATATCAGGATGTACCATTCCATCTCCTACTTAATGATTATCTAGCCGTTTCTCTAACATACCCGAAGGGACCTCATAATAAATATTTTCAGTAGATTCTATAGGTTGAGGAGCAACTCTTATTGCTTCCGGTCAAGGTGAGATACCTCGAACAAGCCCCTCAAAGAATTATTTTCCATAGTGACAAGTGACAATAAATTTCAGCACGTAATATAAATGTTTCCTTACCAAATTCCACCTACCAAAGGCGCTTCACTCCCCGGAAACGGTGCTAGAAGAGAGTCTTGATGACCCACAAGTATAGGGGATCAATCATAGTCCTTTCGATAAGTAAGAGTGTCGAACTCAACAAGGAGAAAAAGGAAATGATAAGCGGTTTTCAGCAAGGTATTCTCTGCAAGCACTGAAATTATCTGTAACAGATAGTTTGATAGCAAGATAATTTATAACGAGGAACAAGTAGTAACAGTAACAAAGGTGCAGCAAGGTAGCCCAATCCTTTTTGTAGCAAAGGACAGGCCAGAACAGCCTCTTATAATAAGCAAAGCATTCTCGAGGACACATGGGAATTTCATCTAGTCACTTTCATTATGTTCATTTGATTCGCGCATGCTACTTTGATAATTTGATATGTGGGTGGACTGGTGCTTGTGTGTTGTTCTTACTTGAACAAGACTCCCACTTATGATTACCCCCTCTCCCAAACATCCGCAACTACGAAAGAAGAATTAAGATAAATCTAACCATAGCATGAAACATATGGATCCAAATCAGCCCCTTACGGAATGACGCATAAACTAGGGTTTGAGCTTCTGTCACTCTAGCAACCCAACATCTACTTATTACTCAACAATTCCTTCCCTTAGTCCCAAGTATGTTGAAGTTTCATGTAGTCGATGTTCACATGACACCACTAAAGGAAGCAACAACATACATATCATCAAAATATCGAACGAATACCAAATTTATATGATTACTTATAACAGGGACTTCTCCCATGTCCTCAAGAACAAAAGTAACTACTGACAAATCATATTCATGTTCAAGATTAGAGTTGTATTGAATGTCATTTAGGATCTGACCATATAATCTTCCACCAAATAAACCAACAACATCAACTCTAAGACGTAGTCAACACTACTAGCAACCCACAGGTACCAATATGAGGTTGTGGGACAAAGATTGAATACAAGAGATGAACTAGGGTTTGAGATGAGATGGTGCTGGTGAAGATGTTGAAGAAGATTGGTCCTCCCACGATGAGAGGGTCGTTGGTGATGTCGATGGCTTCGATTCCCCCCTCCCGAAAGGAAGTTTCCCCGGTGGAATCGCTCCGCCGGAGAGCAAAAGTGCTCCTGCCCAGGTTCCACCTCAAGACGGCGGCGCTTCTCCCGAAAGTCTTATCCTTTTTTTTCTATGGAAAATGGCTTCATATAGTAGAAGATGGGTACCAGAGGCCTGCCAGGGGGCCCACAAGCTGATATGGCGCGCCCCGTGAGCTTGTCGCTCTCTGATGGCCCCCCTCCTGGTATTTTTTCCACCAATATTTTTTATATATTCCAAAATGATTTTGTGTAAATTTCCAGTTCATTTGGAGTTGTGCAGAATAACTATGTCGGTTGTAGCCTTTTCCGGTCCAGAATTCCAGTTGTCGACAATCTCCCTCTTCATGTGAAACTTGCAAAATAAGAGAGAGAAAGCATAAGAATTGTATCATAAAGTGAAATAATGACACAAAACATAATAAATAACAGTTGGAAAAACATGATGCAAAATGGACGTATCAAACTTCTAGTGCCTCGACAATCTCGATGGTACTGAGTTGTTGGTAACATTTCTATGACACATGATCCATGCAGGATAGCACACTAGTTTTGACAACACTGAAATCATTCTTGCGAGATATAAACACATTGATGACATCTTGAGACGCTCCAGGCGCCGGGTATTCACCAAATGGTTGATCTAGCACATATTCTTTCTTAGCACTTCTGAGAACACATCTCAGAGTGTGTATCCAATCCTCCTAGTTTCCACCATTTGCAGCTAACTTTTGTTTCTCAAACAGAGGTGCTAAATTTAAAATGATCCATTGATCTACAACAATAAAGACAAGATTCATTTAGACATAATTCATAATTAATTTTGCACTAGTGGTAAATGTAAAGTGCAATCCCACTCAAATCAATATCCCTCATAATTGATAGTGAGTGATTCAAGATCCTGATCTTATTCTCAGTCATTGATGTGGACATCACTAATGACGAGAATTTTGACCGGTAGGCAAACTTTTGCCGATCATATCTCCATATGACTCTTGTTCATCTTCCGATGCTTCATGCCCCAAGCTCAGAACTATTCTGCAAGACCTTCATGTTGGGAAACGTTGCATGGAAAACAAAAAAAATTATACGCACACGCAAGATCTATACATGGAGATGCATAGCAACGACAGGGGGAGAGTGTGTCTACGTACCCTTGTAGACCGTAAGCGAAAACGTTTAGTAACATGGTTGATGTAGTTGAACTTCTTCGTGATCCAACCTATCGAGTACCGAACGTACAACACCTCCGCATTCAGCACACGTTCAGCTCGGTGACGTCCATGCCTTCTTGATCCAGCAAGACATCGTGGTAGTGGATGAGTTCCGGCAGCACTATGGCATGGTGACGATGATGGCGATGCTATCTCCGCAAGGCTTTGCCTAAGCACTACGAAAATATGACCGAGGGTGTAAACGGTGGAGGGCGGTGCCGCACACGGCTAAACAATTGTCGTGGTTATGTGTGGCGCCCCCTCCCACATATATATAGGTGGGGGAGAGGGGAGAGGCCAAGGGGCGCCCCAAGTAGGGCCGAATCCTACTTGGGGACTTCCCCAAACCGTGCCCCTTTCCATATATGAGTGCGGGAGGAAGGTAGGGGGAGGAGACACCCCCTTTCCTTTCTCTCACGAGGAGGGAAAGGCATGAGGGGCCACCCCTCCCCTTTCCTTCCCCTAGGGCTGGCCTGCCAAGGAGACGGGCGGACCAGCCCCTAGTGGGCTGGTCTATCTCCTCCTTTGGCCCATGAGGCCCATACACATATCAGGGGTGTTCGGAACCCCTTCCAGCGACCCGATGACTACCCGGTGCACTCTGAAACTCTTCTGTTGTCTGAATACCACCGTCCTATATATCAATCTTTACCTCTCGACCATTTCAGGACTACTCGTCATGTCTATGATATCTTACGGGACTCCGAACAACATTTGGTCACCAAATCATATAACTCATATAACACTATATCGTCAATGAACATTAAGTGTGCGGACCCAACGGGTTCGAGAACTATGTAGACATGACCAAGACACCTCTCCGGACAATAACCAATAGCAGAACCTGGATGCCCATATTGGCTCCTACATTTCTAAGAATATGTTTATCAGTCGAACCGTAATGACAACATACGGTATTCCCTTTGTCCATCGGTATGTTACTTGCCCGAGATTCGATCGTCGGTGTCTTCATACCTAGTTCAATCTCGTTACTAGCAAGTCTCTTTACTCATTCCGTAATACATCATCTTGCAACTAACTCCTTAGTCACTTTTCTTGCAAGGCTTCTTATGATGTGTATTACCAAGAGGGCCCAAAGATACCTCTCTGATACTCGGAGTGACAAATCCTAATCTTGATCTATGCCAACTCAACGAACACCGTCGGAGATACCTTTAGAGCATCTTTATGATTACTTAGTTACGTTGTGACATTTGATAGCACACAAGGTATTCCTCCGGTATTCGGGAGTTGCATAATCTCATAGTCGAAGGAATATGTATTTGACATGAAGAAAGCAATAGCAATAAACTGAACGATCATATGCTAAGCTAACGAATGGGTCTTGTCCATCACATCATTCTCCTAATGATGTGATCCCGTTATCAAATGAAAACACATGTCTATGGTTAGGAAACCTTAACCATCTTTGATCAACGAGCTAGTCTAGTAGAGGCTTACTAGGGACACGATATTTGTTTATGTATTCACACATGTATTTAAGTTTCTGACCAATACAAGGAAACCTTAAGGAAATATAATAATAACCATTTTATTATTGCCTCTAAGGCATATTTCCATCACTTCAAGGCAATCAAGTGCTATCTGCATACATGGTCTGACCATCCCTGTCTTACACCTCACATCCCATTTATACTCATGTGGACATAATGCACTCTGGGACACTACATGTTATAGACAGTTGCAACACTGGGAAGATCACTTTTTAAAATTGATATTTACTGTGAGAGATCACCCTAATAATTGACTACTGCACAATCAAAGGGTGCAAACAACAAAAGGATAAACATATCATGAAATTCATAATAGGATGATATGGTATAGCCTAGGCACTGAGAACGTCTCCATGGTCCTCTGAAGTCTTCATGAAGTTATCTCCGGAAGCGTTGATGTGGCGACAATTTTGAAAACTACAGTCGTGGCACCGAATTTGTTCTCTTGCACCCGGTGAAGCTTCGGGTCATCCGTCTAACCAATAGTCTATCTCTACATCTATTACATTAAGTTGGTATTCTCGTGGCTCTAGCCATCATGTCATTATGCGCAGGCCACTTAACATTACAACATATAACCATCTCATACATAAACTCATGACCATGACAAAGGCTATACCACATCATATGCAACCCTGGAAAACCAAGTTAGAGGTCCTCTAATTGGTTTGGAAAATTTTAATTACGTGGCTCTAGGGGTTATGAATAACACCGGATACCTATGCACACCATCAAGGCGATAATTCTTGTTGCTAGATTAAATTTCAAGGTGTGTGAAAGAAGAGACTTAATTAAAAATCTCTATCCGCACACTAAACTTCGTCAAATACGTGTGACCCCCTAGAAGATCGTTCATCTTCATTGCCCTATCACTACAACGGTTCACTATTCTTGACTATGATGAAGCTCAAGGAACTGTTAGTAGATCATCGACAACTGCAGCCGATCGATTGTCAGAACCTTGTAAAAGCGACATCATGTCGTCAATGAAATGAACCGAAGCAACACTCGAGGGAATCATAGCAAGAACAAAAACCTTCACATCCACATGTGATCTCGATCAAAACTTGCATCTACTCATAGATATGCTCATGATACCACTATTGGGAAACATGGTAGAAAAAAAAATCGCCCTATGATCACCCAGGAACAATATAAAGATGCATATAGGGTTTGGATCAATGATTGTTATTGACTCCGGAGTGCAGCAGAAGTAGATGAGTCGGTGTATATTGTACTCGTAGTCCCTCGAACCGTTGAGGACAATCTCATGAACCACCCTTGAATGATCCCTCAAAGGAAGACCGAAAGCATGACCTCTCTACTTGGTTGCAAGTGTATGGTCTTCATGATCCGACAGCTCTTCGCCGTCCAGACCTAATCATCGCCGAAGAATTAGAGGGACGAAATTAGAATCACACTGGGCTTCTAATTATGAGGATTATAGGAACTAGGTCTAGCTCTAAATAGTCAACTAGGACTAACTAGAACTAGAACTAGATGAATGAGAGGAGGCTTGCTACTTCTTGAGCTTGCATTGGTTTTTCCCTTGAAGAGGAAAGGGTGATGCAACAAAGTAGAGATAAATATTTCCCTCAGTTAAGAACCAAGGTATCAATCCAATAGGAGGAACACACAACTCTCCAATGGTGGAACCTATGCAAACAAACAAATACTTGCACCCAACGCGATAAAAGGGGTTGTCAATCCCTTCACGGTTAATTGCAAGGATGATATCTGATAGAGACATGTATAAAAGATAATAAAAAGTGCAAAATAAAGTAAAGGTAAATAAATTGCAACAAGGTATTTTTTTGGGTTTTTGGTTTTATAGATCTGAAAATAATATGATGAAAATAGATCCAGGTGTCGGTGTCAAAACCGGCAGATCTCGGGTAGGGGGGTCCTGAACTGTGAGTCTAAGGATTGAGGGTAACAAGAGGCAGGGGACACAATGTTTACCCAGGTTCGGGCCCTCTTAATGGAGGTAATACCCTACTTCCTGCTTGATTGACTTTGATGAGTATAGGGGTTACAAGAGTTGATCTACCTCGAGATTGTAATGGCTAAACCCTAGATGTCTAGCATGAATGATTATGATTGCCTCTATGGACTAAACCCTCCGGTTTATATAGGCACCGGAGGGGGCTAGGATTATACAAATGTGACAGCCTAGTTTTTTCCCTCTTCTCTTTGCCTGATTTTCAGTTGGTTTGGATTTGAATTTGAAATTTTTGAATCACTTCAGATGGACTTAAACACTTGGGTACCCCCTTGACTTTCACCCAAGTGACTTATATCTCTCCCTAAGCCATCATTTCTTCTCTGATCCATCTCAGAATAATATTATGAATATTTTTCTATAATGAAAAATATTCATTTTCTCTCTAAAACCCTAACTAGCCCCTTGTGTTCCAAAGCAACCCCAATTTTTCTTGCCCACAAAAATCTGAGAAAATTCCCAAATATTCTTTGAACCCTAGGGCACCTTCCCGAGCAAGAATATTTCATCACTTTTTGGAATATTTTTGCTACAAAAAATATTTCCTGTTCTGGACAGAAATGGTAGTTTCTACAACAACTACCATTTTACTTGCTCAATTGTGGCTGAATTTTCTTGTGCATCATCACCTTAGTAGATGGTTGCTAGCCTCCAAAGCCCAGCTCCCAACTCTCAGTATTTTGACCACAGTAAGCTCTCAAAGTTACTGTCCAGAAACTTACCAGGAAGTTGAAATCCATGTTACTGCGCGTGAGCTCAAACCAAAGTGTGGTAACCTCTCAATCTACCACGGACTACACGTCAGTCATGAAGTTTAGGCTTAGCTCAGCCTGAGGTCAGAGTTCACGCGGTGATCGCATTCGTCCAGGCGTGCTGGCATACGGCCGACGTGGTCTGTGTCGCGCGCGCGCCTCTGTTGCTCACGTGATCGCTTCCTCGCCTGTCAAACCTTGCGAAACTTCGCCCCGATCATTGTCCCGACCCTCAAAACTCTCTCCTGGCGCTCGCCGATGCCCGAGCTCGCCGCAGCGAGCACGGGCACGGTCCGGCCAACCCAACAGGGCGTTGAGCACTATGTTTGTCGCCACCCCCTCGCTCCTATGCTCGTCTCCACTCGCCCAAAATGCCCGCGTGAGCTGCGTTGCCTTCCCCCTCGCTCACTGACGCTGTTTGTCGTCCGATGCCGTGTCCATGTACCTCCGGCGGAGCCTGAGCCCCTCTCATCGCTCGGTTATAAATAGAGCTCTTCCCAGCCTCCTCGAGCATCATCCACTCCTCACACACACTCCACAAACTCGTAGAAAGCCGTAGCTCGGCGGGGCAGGCCGCAGGCCGCCGTCCCCGAGCTCGAGCTCGCTGGCGATCCCCTCAGGTCGTCTCTGCATCTCCAGCCCCTCCCAGGCTCGGGCCACCCTTTCGGGGTCTCCACCACGCCTCGGTGGTGCAGTTTTGCCCTAGTGTTGCCTCTAGTCGATGTCGTCTCCAACTCTGGCGACCTCTGCTTTCTGTCGCCGCTGGAGAGGCCGTTTCCGACGCTGTTCGACCACCCCTAGCTAACCTACAGGTATGGGCAGGTGCGCCTCCATCTCCTCTTTCAATCCCTCCCTCCAGTTCTGGCCAAGGAGCCCTCCTCGCCGGTGTGTGCTCCGGCGGAGCCTCGCCGCCCTCTGTTTCCCTCTCCCCCTCCCTCTCACCTGACTAGCGGGGCCTGCTAATCAACCACTCTGTACATGCCCGAAGCGGTATGAGTGGTGGCGCCCACGAGGTTTACGCCTCCGATGTCACCCCCCAGTTCTATTTATTTAAATTCAAAATTCAATTTTATCTAGAGAGCTTCAAATAACCAAAATTTTTTAACCATAAGTCCAAATGAATTGATTCTTTTTGTATTGTGTTCTTTATGGAGAAATCTAGAAGCTCACCAAAAATGAGATTTTTCTGTGCTGCCTAGATTTTCTAGTGAATTTCGGAAGGGTTCTTGATGTTTTCTTTTTGTGTTTATAATTGTTTTCAGAAAGTGAAGCTTGTCTTGAGGATCACTAGGAGGGTTGTGAACCTCATCTGCACTAAGGCAAGCCACAATGACATTTTCGTGGTGCCATTACAATATTTGTGTTTTTTCAACTTGAATTAATGGTTTAATCCATGCATTTAAATCACTAGAATAATATTTATATTCTGTTGGTTGCTTGTTTGAGTTGATATGCTTAGTTTACAGAAGTTTGAAGCTAATTTAGTTAGTTAAGTAACTAGAAGTAATATTTGTTATGAAGAAGTAATATTGTTATGGAGGATATAAGTAATTATTTTTGAGTTATTTACTTAAATGAGATAAATGATAAATTTGCTAAGTAAAGATTCTGTTTAAAGTGATGATAAATCATAACTATAGGGGTGTTATGAGCTGTTGATGTCTATGCTTAGTGTGGATATGGTTGACCCCATTATTTCTATTGATATCTGATGCATATGTTTGTGATGCATTTTCATGGCATATCATGACACCATTTACTTTCACCTTAAGTTGAACCTGATAATAACTCAACTTGAACATATCGTTGATCTGGTCATGGTGCCACTGTATCGAGTTTTCCCAGTGCAACCACATTTGCCTTTATGGGAAGGCCTTTATTTGGTCCGTTGTCATGCCTCTGGTCAGTGCCTCAAACAAGGGAAGGTTATGGGTGTGCGATACCCTGGCCCGGTAAGCAGACATAACCTTGTGTGCCCGTTGTTGTTGTTATGGTACCTTGTCCCCGTTTGGGACCGTTTATGTTTTGCCACGACGGTGGCCGTTGGTGTCTTTGGTAGACACGGGGCCACCCAGGACTAGCCCAGTGTGGAGTGAGTCAGAGTGGCCGGGAGACTGTCATGGCAATGGAGGGGTTTCATCGGAACGCCGATGGTCCACCCGAATGGGAGTGCGAGGCCATGGGTTCCGTGGTGTGGGTACAGTGCGCTACCTCTACAGAGTGTATTAAATCTATCGATAGCCGAGTCCACGGTTACAGACACTCGAAAGTAGGTCACACCATGGGTCAATGTTTAACTAATTTTGCACACTAAGATATGAAATTTGCATCGTTGAGAAGATGAGGTTTGGGAAAACATCATGTTGATGGAGACCAAGTTTTTGGTCCGTTTGTGATCTCGGTAAAATCACCATTTGGTTATGAGGTAACCCGAACAAAGACCACGAGGTTGGTCCATTTGTGATCCGAGAGCGATCACCGTTTGGTAAGCAAGTCCGATGGACTTATATCACAAGATCATGATCACTGCATGTTTGATATGATGTTGCATTAGTAAAGCAATTGGTTAAATATCATGATATTGCTTGTCATTATGTTTATGTTTGTTGTGAGCTTGCAAGTACATTCAATGTACTGACCTTGCATGTCACGACATCTTTCAGGAAAGTCTCATTGGAAAGGAGTGCTGTCCGAGTCTAGATCGTGTCCACATGGGTGTCCCTGTGCTATGGAGTTCCGCTGCAACGTCGTTCCGCTGCCGCGTACTTGTTTTGATCGAGGCCCCCTTTATGTTCACTAAATAATGTACATGTTGTTCAACCGCACCGTGTGTGCCGCTTGGCCTCGCCACCTGTTGTAATATGAACTATGATCCGCTAGCATCAATAAAGCGGTTGTTTTCTGTACCAAGATGTTGTGTGTTGCCAGAAGACATGGTCTCTGGGCTGGCAATGCATGGTAAACCGGTTGCTCTGAGCCAGGGTGCCACAATGCTTGGTATCAGAGCCGCGCTGACTATAGGCCACGCTAGACTACGACGTGTTAACTGGATGTTAGTTACAAGTTTAAGTTGAGTGCTGGTAGCATTTGTAGCTGGTTGTTGCATTGTATGCACTCATTTTATTTTTATGCTAACCTACTAATGATTGTGAGTGTAGATGGCTCCGGTGCCGTATCCATGCCAGTTGCAGCTAATGTCGTACATGTCACCGCATCTCCTTCATAACGTGTGGCGTCGGCTGTACCCCCTCGGTGACGACCAAGTCTATCGTGTGTACCGGGAGCGTCTAGTAGACTCAGTGTATGAGTAACACACAGTGGTTACTCTGCGCACCAGTTCTGATTCCAGCACTTACACTCATACCTCTCGGAGCGGTTTTGCTTCTACCGCTTCCCAGGCCGTCCAGTTTTCTGCATTCGAGGTCCTTGTTGAGCTTCGTTATAACGAGGTCTGGATGCAGAACCACCCAGGTTTCCACTACTATCCCTCTGTGCATGACAATGGTCGTGCCCGTTTTCCTATCATTGATCCGGAGTCTGATACTGTTGCTAGCCACCTTTCTCGTTATATCACTTCTAGCTACCTTATGATCCATGAGCTGGCTCGAGAGCTGACTCGTGCTCATACTGCTTTAGCCACTACTAGATCTTTCACTACTCCATCTCTATGGGATTTACCCCTTATATTCCATCCAGTTCTAGTTCACCTATTTCACCGGTTACTCCTCCGAGTAGCTCGGGCACCTCGACCATGAATCCTCTCAGTGCTCCTGCTGAGTGGGTTTCACTTCTCACTACTCCCGTAGCCCCGATGCTTCACCATGCACTTGCCCCAGAGGGAGAGCCCTCGAGGCAGCGTCATCGTGTTACCTTTAACCTGGAGGTTTCAGTTAACGTCGTCAGTTCAGGATCTGAGTTCGCTTTAGGAGAGGACCCCACATCACCAGCAGAGCAGTAGATCATTTGAGTATTCGCAGTCTTCAGGATGATGTACGGATGTAGTCGTACGAGTCATGATGCTCCGTTTCATGTATGAGAGTATTTGAACTTGTCATGTTATTTATCTTTCATGTATGAGTCTATGTATATTTATGTTGGAACTCTATTTTATTCGTCGTATTATCTTTGTTATTTTGCTTTCTCTCGGGCTTTGTTGCTGGCTTTTCCCTAATTTATTTTGGATGTTTCTCGTCTCGGTTGCGTGTCTTGGGAAAAATCCACAATAGGATGACGCGGGGAGGCAGCAGTAGCGACGCTCATGAGGATGCTCCTGTTCGTTGTTCCGCACGACAGGCAGGACACTCCCCCGAGCCATATGTTCCACCACCGCCTCCACCGCCAAATCCGCCCTCCACCGAGCAAATTATGCGTATGTTTGAGGAAAGGAGGAATAATGATCTAATTGAAATATTAAGGAGTGTGCAAGCTGTGGTTGGACAGAATGGAAATCAAAACGGTCATCACTCCAAGCTGTCAGATTTCCAGAGAACCAAGCCTCCCAGTTTCAGTCAGGTTATTGATCCCTTGGATGCAGACGATTGGTTGCGAACCATTGAGAGGAAGCTTGAGATTGCTCGTACTGAAGAAGATGATAAATTTCAGTTTGCAACTCATTATCTTGAAGGCGCTGCCGCCATATGGTGGGAAAATGCAAAAGCCATGTGGCCCGCCGATGAAGAAATCACTTGGGAAAAATTCAAGGATCAGTTCCGGAAATATCATATTCCTATTGGAATTGTGAAGGTTAAGCAACGTGAATTTCTCGCGCTCCTCCAAGGAAGTCTTTCTGTGGGTGAATTTTTGCAAAAGTTCAATCATTTGGCCCGTTACTCCCTTTATGACGTGGCCACCGAAGAAAGAAAGATTGACAGGTTTCTTGGCGGATTAAACCGACAACTCCGATGTACCCTCAGTATGTTTGATTTCCCAGATTTCCAAACTCTGGTAAACAAGGATTTCATTGCTGAAAGGGAGCACAAGCTCGTATCGGACAATAGGCCTGCTAATAATGATCACAAACGCAAGTTCGAGCCTAGGAAGGAAGTGTGGCCAGTGCAAAAGGCTTGTACATGGCAGCATACTTAGGTGGAGTACAAGCCCAATTTGCAGCAGAATGTTAACAAAACCACCACACAAGTCAAGAATGTCGTGACCAACCCGATGCGAGAAGAGTGCCAGCGCAACAATTCTTGCTTCTGTTGTGGGAAAACCGGACAATATGCCAGATAGTGTCCCATGAATGGCAAGGCAAATGCTTTATTCAGTGCACAAGTCAACTTTATGGAGTCATACCCTACCCAGCAAAACATCACTGGACACGTTAATCATCTCTCCATAGACGAAGCCCAAGAGAACCCCGAAGTTGTCATTGGTATGTTTTCTGTCAATAACATACATGTCGTAATTTTATTTGACTCTGGGGCTTCCCACTCTTTTAGTTCGTGGAGTTTTGTTTCCCAAAACAAATTTCCTTGTTTGCTTTTGGGCAAGAATATGCTGGTACAATCCCCGAGATCTTTGATCAGGAGCAATCTAGTCTACCGCAATCTGGAAATCAATATCAACGGAGCCCGTTTTCCAACTTTCTTGATAACCATTGAGTCTGTAAAGCTGGACATTATTTTGGGAATGAATTGGTTGACCCAATATCAAGTATGCATAAATTGCGCGACCCGAGAAGTCACTTTGACCAGTCAAGAGGGGCAGACTACCAAATTCTATGCTCGCATGAGCATACCCAAGAAAGAAATGGTCTTCACCGCTGTGGCTGGTGAGTTGGAATTAATTCCTGTGGTCAGTGAGTTTCCTGATGTATTTCCAGAGAACTGCAAGACATGCCACCCGATCAAGAGCTTGAGTTTGCAATAGATCTTTTGCCCGGAACCGCACCGTTATACAAGAAGTATTACCGGATGCCTTCATCAGAATTAGTGGAGCTAAAGAAACAGCTTGATGAAATGCTCCAGAAAGGATATATCCGTCCTAGCTCTTCACCATGGGGATCACCTGCTATCTTCGTGGATAAGAAGGATGGCAACCTCCGCATGTGTGTGGATTACCGTCAGCTGAAGGATGTCACCATCAAAAATAAATATCCACTGCCCAGGATTGATGACTTGTTTGGTCAGCTCAGTGGGGCCAAGGTATTCTCCAAAGTTGATTTAAGGACAGGATATCATCAACTCAAGATATTAAAGGAAGATATTCCTAAGACCGCATTCACTACTCGGTACGGTCTTTATGAATATACAGTTATGTCCTTTGGTCTCGCCAATGCCCCTGCCTTCTTCATGTATATGATGAATAAATTATTCATGGACTTCCTCGATAAATTCATGGTGGTCTTCATCGATGACATACTTATATATGCAAAAAGTGAAGAAGAGCACAAAGAACACCTCAGAGCTATGTTGACCATCAGCTATACACCAAATTCAGTAAATGCGAGTTTTGGCTCAAGCGAGTTGGATTTCTTGGACATGTGCTGTCCGCAGAAGGTATAGCCGTGGACCCGAGCAAAGTAAAGGATGTGCTCGATTGGTTGGCACCCACAACCATATCGCAAATCCGGAGTTTTCTTGGATTAGCCGGCTACTACCGTCCTTTCATTGAAGGGTTTTCCAAGATTGCTAAACCCATGACGGAGCTTCTCAAGAATGATAAGAAGTTTGAATGGACTGAGGACTGTGAGAAAAGTTTCAATGAGCTAAAAACCCGGCTGACGACAACACCTATGTTGACTCTTCCAGACATCCACCGCAGCTTTGATGTGTACTGCGATGCCTCCAGACAGGGTCTTGGATGCGTACTTATGCAGGACGACAAGGTGGTAGCATATGCATCACGACAGCTACGACCCCATGAGGGAAATTATCATACTCATGATTTGGAATTGGCCGCGGTGGTTCACGCTCTAAAATTTGGAGACACTACCTCATTGGGAAGAGGTGCCAAATTTTTACCGACCACAAAAGTCTCAAATATATATTTACTCAGCCAGATTTAAACCTCCGTCAATGAAGATGGCTTGAGTTAGTCAAGGACTATGATCTTGGAATAAATTACCACCCGGGTAAGGCCAACGTGGTTGCCGATGCACTCAGCTGAAAACCTGTCAGCCTGAATACCATAATGGAATCCTTGCCTCCTGAACTTCAAGAGGAGATTGCTCAGCTCAACCTGGTCATAGTTGATGCTGGTCTTGCTAATATTATGGAAGTTGTACCTACACTCGAGGAAGAGATCTGCAAGGCCCAGCCAGGTGACACCGTCGTGCAGAAACGTTCCAAGAGTATGTTAGCAGGACAGACTTCAGACTTTTCTAAGGATCAACATGGTACCCTCCGATTCTGTGGAAGGAGTTGTGTACCCAGTCAGGCGGAT
This sequence comes from Triticum aestivum, assembly GCF_018294505.1. Classification (NCBI taxonomy): domain Eukaryota; kingdom Viridiplantae; phylum Streptophyta; class Magnoliopsida; order Poales; family Poaceae; genus Triticum; species Triticum aestivum. Next base: position 530,362,691 of record NC_057798.1, read on the forward strand.
TAAGGAATAAAATCCTGTCGGACGCACACGAATCTTCGTGTTCTATTCACCCTGGAGGTACTAAAATGTATGAAGACCTTCGTCAAATATTCTGGTGGGATGGAATGAAGAAAGACATTGCCTATTTTGTGGCCTGTTGCGACATATGCAACAAGGTGAAGGCAGAACATCAGAAGCCAGCCGGACTTCTCCAACCATTGCTAGTTTCACAATGGAAATGGGATGACGTCTACATGGATTTTGTCACAAGGCTACCTAAGACTCAGCGAGGCAACGATGCAGTTTGGGTCATAGTGGACACGCTAACCAAGGTTGCTCACTTTATCCCTATCAGAACCACATATCGAGCCAATCAACTCGCACAACTGTATGTATCCAGAATAGTCAGTCTGCATGGAGTGCCTCGAACAATCACTTATGACTGGGGGTCACTTTTTACCTCCGCTTTTTGGTCAAGTCTCCACCAAGCTTTGGGGACAACGCTAAAATATAGCACCGCTTATCATCCTCAGACTGATGGACAGACTAAGCAGGTAAACCAAATACTCGAAGATATGCTACGAGCCTGCGCTTTGGCCCAAAGGCCTAAATGGGAAGACTGCATGCCGTATGCCGAGTCCTCATACAACAACAGCTTCCATACCAGTCTAAAGATGTCATCATATGAAGCTTTGTATGGCCGTAAGTGCCGCACTCCTTTAAATTGGTCTCAAACTGGAGATAGCTGTATTTTTGGAACGGATCTCATGATGGAAGCTGAGAAGCAAGACAAGGAAATCCGAGACAAATTGTAATTGGCCAAATCTCGACAGAAGAGTTATTATGATGCAAAGCACCGACAAATCAGTTTTGAACCCGGAGAACACATATACCTCCGAGTCACTCCTATGAAAGGAGTCAAGAGATTCCAGACTCGTGGAAAGTTGCCACCCAGATTTATTGGTCCATTCCCAGTTATGTCCAGAGTGAGTACCATTGCATATCAGTTGGAACTACCCCCAGAATTGTCGGAAGTGCACAATGTGTTTCATGTTTCATAGTTGAGGTGATGCATATCGCTTCCTGAGAAAAAGACTGCTATGACATAAATAGAGTTGGCAAAGGATTTAACATATGAAGAGAGACCGGTCAGAATTTTGGATCAGATGGAAAGGGTCACTCGTAGTAAAGCAAGGAAGTTTTACAAAGTTCAGTGGGAGCATCACACGGAGGCAGAATTGACTTGGGAACGAGAAGAATTTCTAAAGACACATTATCCAGAATGGTTTTCCCAAGCAACCGAATCTCAAGGACAAGATTCATCCTAAATGGGGGAGCTTTGTGGTAGCCTGGTTTTGTCCCTCTTCTCTTTGCCTGATATTCCGTTGGTTTGGATTTGAATTTGAAATTTTTGAATCACTTCAGGTGGACTTAAACACTTGGGTACCCCCTTGACTTTCACCCAAGTGACTTATTTCTCTCCCTAAGCCATCATTTCTTCTCTGGTCCATCGCAAAATAATATTATGAATATTTTTCTCTAATGAAAAATATTCATTTTCTCTCTAAAACCCTAACTAGCCCCTTGTGTTCCAAAGCAACCCCAATTTTTCTTGCCCACAAAAATCTGAGAAAACTCCCAAATATTCTTTGAACCCTAGGGAACCTTCCCAAGAAAAAAACATTTCATCACTTTTTGGAATATTTTTGCTACAGAAAATATTTTCTGTTCTGGACAGAAATGGTAGTTTCTACAGTAACTACCATTTTACTTGCTCAATTGTGGCTGAATTTTCTTGTGCATCATCACCTTAGTAGATGATTGCTAGCCTCTAAAGCCCAGCTCCCAACTCTCAGTATTTTGACCACAGTAAGCTCTCAAAGTTAATGTCCAGAAACTTACCAGGAAGTTGAAATCCATGTTACTGCACCTGAGCTCAAACCAAAGTACGGTAACCTCTCAATCTACCACGGACTACACGCCAGACATGAAGTTTAGGCTTATCTCGGCCTGAGGTCAGAGTTCACGCGGTAACCGCGTTCGTCCAAGTGTGTTGGCATACGGCCGACGCGCTCTGCATCGCGCCCGCGCCTCTGTTGCTCACGTGATCGTTTCCCCGTCTGCCAAACCTTGCCAAACTTCGCCCCGATTATCGTCCCGACCCTCATAACTCTCTCCTGGTGCTCGCTAATGCCGGACCTCGCCGTAGCAAGCACGGGCGCGGTCCGGCCAACCCAACAGTGCACTGCGCACTGTGTTTGTCGCCACCCCCTCACTCCTGTGCTCGTCTCTGCTCGCCCACAGTGCCCGCGTGAGCTGTGTCGCCTTCCCCCTCGCTCACTAATGCTGTTCGTCACCGAGCGCTGTGTCGAGATGTCCTCTAGCAGAGCCCGATCCCCTCTCATCGCTCGGCTATAAATAGAGCTCTCCCTAGCCTCCTCGAGCATCATCCACTCCTCACACACACTCCACAAACTCGTAGAAAGCCGTAGCCCGACCGGGCAGGCCGCAAGCTGCCGTCCCCGAGCTGGAGCTTGCTGGCGATCCCCTAGGGTTGTCTCCGCAGCTCCAGCCCCTCCCAGGCTCGGGCCACCCTTCTAGGGCCTCCGCCGTGCCTCGGTGGTGCCATTCTGCCCGGTTGGAGCCCCAGCTGCTGCCTCTAGTCTGCTTTCTGTCGCCGCTGGAGAGGCTATTTCCGATGCCGTCCGACAACCCCTAGCTAACCTACGGGTACGGGCAGGTGCACCTCCATCTCCTCGTTCGATCCCTCCCTCTAGTTCTTGCCAAGGAGCCCTCCTCGCCGGCGTGTGCTCCGGCGGAGTCTCGCCGCCCTCTGTTTCCCTCTCCCCCTCCCTCTCACCTGACTAGCGGGGCCCGCTAGTCAGCCACTCTGTATGGGCCCGAAGCAGTATGAGTGGTGGCGCCCACGAGGTTTACGCCTTCGACGTCACCCCCCAGTTCTATTTATTTAAATTCAAAATTCAATTTTATCCAGAGAGCTTCAAACAGCCAAAACTTTTTAACCATAAGTCCAAATGAATTGATTCTTTTTGCATAGTGTTCTTTATGTAGAAATATATCAGCTCACCAAAAATGAGATTTTCTCTATTGTCTAGATTTTCTGGTGAATTTCAGAAGGGTTCTTGATGTTTTCTTTTTGTGTTTATAATTGTTTTCAGAAAGTGAAGCTTGTCTTGAGGATCACCAGGAGGGTTGTGAACCTCATCTGCACTAAGGCAAGCCACAACAACATTTTCATGGTGCCATTACTATATTTGTGATTTTTCAACTTGAATTAATGGTTTAATCCATGCATTTAAATCACTAGAATAATATTTATATTCTGTTGGTTGCTTGTTTGAGTTGATATGCTTAGTTTACAGAAGTTTGAAGCTAATTTAGTTAGTTAAGTAACTAGAAGTAATATTTTTTATGAAGAAGTAATATGGTTATGGATATAAGTAATTATTTTTGAGTTATTTACTTAAATGAGATAAATGATAAAGTTGCTAAGTAAAAATTCTGTTTAAAGTGATGCTAAATCATAACCAGAGGGTTGTTATGAGCTGTTGATGTCTACGCTTAGTGTGGATATGGTTGACCCAGTTATTTCCCTTGATATATGATGCAGAGGTTTGTGATGCATTTTCATGGCATATCATGACACCGGTTACTTTCACCTTAAGTTGAATCTGATAATAACACAAGTTAAATATATCATTGATCGGGTCATGGTGCCACTGAATCGAGTTTTCCCAGTGCAACCACATTTTACTTTATGGGAAGGCCTCTATTTGGTCCGTTGTCATGCCTCTGGTCGGTGCCTCCAACGAGGGAAGGTTATGGGCGTGCGGTACCCTGGCCCGGTAAGCAGACATAACCTTGTGTGCCTGTTGTTGTTGTTATGGTACCTTGTCTCCGTTCGGGACCGTTTATGTTTTGCCACGACGGTGGCCGTTGGTGTCTTTGGTAGACACGGGGCCACCCAGGACTAGCCCAGTGGGGAGTGAGTCGGAGTGGCCGGGAGAGTGTCATGGCAATGGAGGGGTTTCGTCGGAACACCGTTGGTCCACCCGAATGGGAGTGCGAGGCCATGGGTTCCGTGGTGTGGGTACAGTGCGCTACCTCTGCATAGTGTATTAAATCTATCAATAGCCGAGTCCACGGTTATGGACATGCTCGAAAGTAGGTCACACCATGGATCAACGTTTAATTAATTTTGCACACTAAGATATGAACTTTGCACTGTTGAGAAGATGATGTTTGGGAAAACATCATGTTGATGGAGACCAAGTTGTTGGTACGTTTGTGATCTCGGTAAGATCACCGTTTGGTTACGAGGTAACCCGAACAAAGACCACGAGGTTGGTCCGTTTGTGATCTGAGAGCGATCACCATTTGGTAAGCAAGTCCGAGGGACTTATATCACAAGATCATGATCACTACATGTTTGATATGATGTTGCATTAGTAAAAAAATTGGTTAAATATCATGATATGGCTTGTCATTATGTTTATGTTTCTTGTGAGCTTGCAAGTAAATTCAATGTACTGACCTGGCATGTCATGCCAGCTTTCAGGAAAGTCTCATTGGTAAGGAGTGATGTCCGAGTCTAGATCATGTCCACATCGGTGTCCCTGTGCTATGGAGTTCCGCTATGACGTCGTTCCGCTGCCGCGTAGTTGTTATATCATGTTATACGTGAGCAAGACGTTGAATTGCCAAGGGATGCATATGTACGGGCTTCTGAGTGGCCATCCGATGATTTTATGGTCGAAGCAGGCTTCAAGGAGGAATTTGATGCGTATGTGCATAATGCCGAGCTGGAGGACTTCTTATAAGATAAGTGTCCTCAATATTATCAATTGACTGATTCCTTTATGCGGAGGTTCGAATATATTTCTTCACGTAATTCTCCTAGTGTTATGTTTGATATTTATGATACATCTTATACCATGGATTTAGAGGAGTTTACAACTGCTTGCAAACTCCCGCAGTGGGGTAATATTAATGATCCTCCCAAATCTGAATTTAGAGAATTCCTTGCGAATATTACTGTGGGAGAATCTAGGGACATAGCACAAGCTACCATAGGGAGCATTCATTTTCCTGCCATACATTATTTTGCTCTCTTTATTGGTAGATGCATTAACGGTAAGGACGAGGTATGCCACATGTGTGCCCCTGATCTTTGTGTCCTCAAGAGTGCTGTGTCAGGTTATAAAGGTTATAACTTGGGGGCAATAGTTGCACGTAGGTTGCAGAATAATAGTAGAAAGGGAAATTTCTTTGGAGGAATTTATGCAACCCGTGTGGCTAATTTTCATGGTATAGCCCCACGAGAAGGAGATATGATAATGCCTCCTATTTATTTGGATAAAGAAGCTATGTTTGATCATCAATTTCTTGAGAGGAATGAACAATTCCTCCATTATCGACTAATCTATGATAGACGCAACATCGTCCCTGTCACTCTTCTTGCCCCCTACCTTTTTGATTATCAGGCAAGAGGAGGATATGTTATCACCAGGGAAGAAGCCACTAAATATGAGAGGGGAATGGAGGCAGCTCGCTAACACGCTGCTGCCCAGGAGGCTGTTGCCTCCGCATCTCAGTACAATCCCAGTTTCACTTATGGATATCAGCCAGGTGATCCTTGGTATTAAACCAACTTAGGCCAAAAGCCTAAGCTTGGGGGAGTACGTATTTCTCACCGACTTTACATTCATGTTCACACACTAGTCGTCGGTGCTCATACTCTTTCATTGTATTATCCATGCTAGTTTAAATTCGTTTTTCTAGTTTTCTTCTTGTGTGTTTGATAAACCTTAAGAAAAACCAAAGAAAATTAGTTAGTTTAATTTCCTTGCTTGTAGTAGAATTAAAAATGAAAAAACCAAACATATTCCTCATTCTTCTTTTACTTGTTGGGAGCTTTCCTGTGTAAATAGTTTTATTTTCTTTTCTTTCTTCTGGGGGTCGAGAAGACCATATTGAAAATGCTTAGTGGCTCTCATATGCATGATTGATTATTTATATTTAGAGCCCATATTACTTGTCTTCTCTCTTGAGTTGAATGCTTGTAGATTCCAGCTTAGTCCAATGCACGTGCACTCTTATTATTATACACATCGTTCGGTCGTGCGAGTGAAAGGCAATAATGACGAGATATGATGGACTTATTGGGATGAGAAAAGCTGGTATGAACTCGACCTCTCTTGTTTTTGTAAATATGATGAGTTCATCGTTCCTGAGTCAGCTATTATGAAGTAAACATATTTCTAATGACATTTAGAGATTATAGTTACTTGTGCCATGCTTGATTAGCTATGAGTTATAATGGTTTACCTTGCGTGCCAACATGCTATTAGAATGATTATGATGTGGTATGATGGGATGGTATCCTCCTTTGAATGAATTGAGTGACTCGACTTGGCACATGTTCATGCATATAGTTGAATCAAATCAACATAGCCTTCACGATATTTATGTTCATGGTGGATTATATCCTACTCATGCTTGTACTCGGTGTGAATTAATTTTAATGCATGCTTACGACTGTTGTCACTCTCTCAGTTGGTCGCTTCCCAGTATTTGCTAGCCTTCACCTGTACTAAGCGGGAATACTGCTTGTGCATCCAAACTCCTTAAACCCCAAAGTTGTTCCATATGAGTCCACTATACCTTCCTATATGCGGTATCTACCTGCCGTTCCAAGTAAATTTGTATGTGCCGAACTCCAAACCTTCAAATGAAATTCTGTTTTGTATGCTCGAGTAGCTCATGTTTCAACTAGGGCTGCCTATATCTTCCATGCTAGGTGGGTTATTCTCACGAGGAGTGGACTCCGCTCCTCATTCACGAGAAAGGGACGGTAACCGGGATGCCCAGTCCCATGATCCAAAAAGATCAAAGCGAATCAAAATAGTTAAACAAAAGAGGCACTCGTTGTTTCAAGCAAGCCATGGATTGATGCTTGTTGGTGGTTGGGGGAGTATAAACCTTTACCATTCTGTTTGGGAACTGCCTATAATGCATGTAGTATGGAAGATACAGCCATCTCATAGTTGTTGCGTTGACAGCGAAAGTATGCCGCTCAAAATTTTATTCAATCTCTATTTTAAAATCGAGCTCTGGCACCTCTACAAATCCTTGCTTCCCTCTGCGAAGGGCCTATCTATTTACTTTTATGTTGAGTCATCATCCTTCTTATTAAAAGCACCCGCTGGAGAGCACACTGTCATTTGCATTCATTATTATTGGTTTTTATTGGGCATGACTTGACTGGATCTCTTTTACCATGAATTACAATGTTTAGTCAGTCCTTGATCTTTAAAGGTGCTCTACATTTATGTTTTGCGCTCTCAGAAAGGGCTAGCGAGATACCATTTTGTTATATCATGTTATGATTATTTTGAGAAAGTGTTATCATCCGAGTTTTATTATTATGACTCGCTAGTTGATTATGCTATTGATATGAGTAATTGTGAGACCTATGTGTTATTGTGAGTTATGGTTAGTTCATAATATTTGCTGAAACTAGAATGCTGGTTTTTCATGTTTACAACAACAAGAGCAAACAGAGTTTGTAAAAGTTTTTCTTTATCACTTTCAGTTTGTCAACTGAATTGCTTGAGGACAAGCAAAGGTTTAAGCTTGGGGGAGTTGATACGTCTCCAACGTATCTACTTTTCCAAACACTTTTGCCCTTGTTTTGGACTCTAACTTGCATGATTTGAATGAAACTAACCCGGACTGACGCTGTTTTCAGCAGAATTGCCATGATGTTGTTTTATGTGTAGAAAAGAAAAGTTCTCGGAAAGTCCTGGAAATCCACGAAGGCACTTTTCAGATTTAATAAGAATTTTTGGCGAAAGAATCAAGGTCTGGGGGCCCTCGGGCTGTCCACGAGACAGGGGGCGCCCCCCCTAGGGACGCGCCCTCCTATCTCGTGGGCCCCCCGGACCTCCTCCGACCTCAACTCCAACTCCATATATACCGTATCAGGGAGAAAAAAATCAAGGAGAAAGTTTCATCACGTTTCACGACACGGAGCCGCCGCCAAGCTCTAATCTCTCTCGGGAGGGCTGATCTTGAGTCCGTTTGGGGCTCCGACAAGGGAGATTCGTCACCGTCGTCATTATCAACCATCCTCCATCACCAATTTCATGATGCTCACCGCCGTGCGTGAATAGTTCCATCGTAGGCTTGCTGGACGGTGATGGGTTGGATGAGATTTACCATGTAATCAAGTTAGTTTTGTTAGGGTTTGATCCCTAGCATCCACTATGTTCTGAGATTGATGTTGCTATGACTTTGCTATGCTTAATGCTTGTCACTAGGGCCCGAGTGCCATGATTTCAGATCTAAACCTATTATGTTTTCATGAATATATGTGTGTTCTTGATCCTATCTTGCAAGTCTATAGTCACCTATTATATGTTATGATCCGACAACCCCGAAGTGACAATAATCGGGATACTTCTCGGTGATGACCGTAGTTTGAGGAGTTCATGTATTCACTATGTGTTAATGCTTTGGTCCGGTTCTCTATTAAAAGGAGGCCTTAATATCCCTTAGTTTCCACTAGGACCCCGCTGCCACGGGAGGGTAGGACAAAAGATGTCATGCAAGTTCTTTTCGATAAGCACGTATGACTATTTACGGAATACATGCCTACATTACATTGATGAATTGGAGCTAGTTCTATATCACCCTATGTTATAACTATTGCATGAGGAATCGCATCCGGCATAATTATCCATCACTGATCCATTGCCTACGAGCTTTTCACATATTGTTCTTCGCTTATTTACTTTTCCGTTGCTACTGTTACAACTACTACAAAACCCAAAAACATTTACCTTTTCTGTTTCTACTGTTACCATTACTATCATATTACTTTGCTACTAAATACTTTGCTTCAGATACTAAGTTATCCAGGTGTGGTTGAATTGACAACTCAACTGCTAATACTCAAGAATATTCTTTGGCTCCCCTTGTGTCGAATCAATAAATTTGGGTTGAATACTCTACCCTCGAAAGCTGTTGCGATCCCCTATACTTGTGGGTTATCACATATCTGTTTGAACAAAGAGGCTGCGATGCAGGCATCATCTACCCATGCCACCGAGGCGTCCAAGCTAAGGCATAAGTTATAGGAGAAGCAAGGTATGTGATATCAAAACACGTCTGAAATGATGTCAGCTCTGATGTGTTATCTGAATGAGTTTTATAATTATGCTCATACCTGACACCTCTGAGGTTGAGGCCCTCAAGAGCGCGCTGGCCGAAGCCAAGAAGGGGGCGGAGGAGGAACAAGCCGCCCGCCTGAAACATGAAGCAAGGGTGGAGGAAATCCAGCAAGAGCTCACGGATGCGATAAACAAATCTGAGTCCTTAGAGCGCAAGATTTCGGATCAAAATTCCGAACTTGCTAAGGCCCTCCAAAGTGCACAGGAGGCCCGGACTGAAGCCCAAAGTGCTGTCCAGGAGATCCAGGAGGCAAACCAGATTGCGGCGAGTAATGCTTTTAACATGCAGAGCAAATTTGTGAGGAAAAGGTATATCTTGCTAACCCAGATTTGGAGTTCTCCAGGAGCGTTTGCGGACCTGTCCCAGAGTGTTGCTGATGCTACGGAGTTCTTCCGGGCTGATCCTGTGCCCCTCAGCGATCAGCTGAAGCAGTTGTCCGAACTGCATAGGGTAGCCGAATTGGCCATGAGGGATTTAATAATCCGTGTTTGGACCGCTGAACCCATGCCTAGTAGCTAGTTTGGTCTCGTGAAGCGGCTGGTCAATGCCTGCCCTCACCTTGATGCCGTGAAGCGGTCGGTCTGCATCGAAGGTTCGTGGATGGCCTTCGCCAGTGTAAAGGTGCAGTGGGTGAAGATGGACGCCGTCAAGCTCGCAACAGAGGGACCGCCCGCAGGTAAAGAGCACCGCACGCCGGAGCGGTATTTTTATGATGTCCTGAAAGGATCCCGTATTGTAGAGTGCAAGTGTTCGAAGGACATCATTTTTGAATGAATGTATCTATGTTGTCCAATACTGTATTATGAAATAGGGCTTATGTATGATATGCTGCTTGTTTTACTTTAAAATATCTCCTCCTGTGTGGCTGTTTATGACATCTCAGAGGGCCAGTCGTCGGCTTCTGCCCCCATGTAGGTAGTATGGGGGTGTTAGGGATAACACTTAAACACACTTGACCCAACGTCTTGGTCCGTGAAGGAGGTGTTAGTGTGGCGAACCAGGCAATCGGACTATGTGGCTTTATCGCTCTCACTTAGTCATAGGAGTTTTACAATGAGAGTATGGGCGTAACCCCTAGTAATATTCAATTATCCAAACTTGGGTGTGGTGAATGCCCGGCCGGGTGGAGGCCGGCCTATCGCATAATGCAAAAAAATCGTAAGGGATTTATACTTAGTCACCGAATAGCTGACCAACTCTCGTCGCATCATGACAGTCAGTTTTTTGCTTTCTCTACTGAGATGTTTGTCCGGATGAACCGGAAACACAATTGCAGTAGTTCTTCCTTTACTACCTTAGCCGAACAAGGGGAACGTAAGGTAGTAACCATAGGAGCCGGGCAACACAACTATTGGCCAAAGACATGATTCGGAGCCGATGCATATAATGCTATATTCGAGACGCTGAATTGCACTGTGAAAGTGTTCGGACTTTGTTTTAGTATTTAAAAAATGTACTTGGCTTAATAGAGCCCCCGACGATTTAAGTTGTACCAAGGTGTACATGACAATCGGACAAAAACAAGGAAACACATATTAAGAGATAAGCCAACACCACATAGGTTGGGCTAGAAACTGTTTCCGTTATAGTCTGATTGATACGTCAAAGCGCATTGGTATGAAAAGTGCATTAAGCACCAAGGCTATTCTACATGCCGAACACAAGGGAAAGCTGTGTATGTGCCTTGAAAATGGACGAGGTGATCTTTAAAGATCCTTTAGGTACTCTGCCATGCTTTTGTGCTACTTTTCTCCTTGGTGTATTGTCCTTCGAGAGGATCATCGACCGGTGTTTTCATAATAGGCCATGAAAAGAGGCCTTGGTACCGTCGAAAAGGTGATGTGGATTGTAAGGAACCTAGAAAAAGAAGAGAAAAAGGAAATATGAGTGTCCTGATAGGGTCTAGCCGTATTGCGGACCTTGTCTTTATTATGCCTCCATCCTTCCCCATGGTATTTTTAGTGCGTAATTATATATGCGTGGTACACATGCCACAATTTGGTAGGGGCTGAGATGGAGGCCGAATTGCTAGTCGAGCTCCTGACGAGCTGGACTGTCGTACTGTGGGGTAGTCCGGACTCGTTTGACGGTGTCCAGGGACTTGGCCGCCGATGTAATATTTGGCTTGATAAGGCCACCCTGTACTTCCACTGCCAGGGCGGCAGTGTGCTCCTCAGTATGGAGGGAGCGATCGATGTTTCCATTGACTATTATAACACCATATGGTCCATGCATCTTGAGTTTGAGATAGGCATAATGCGGGACCACGTTGAAGCGAGCGAACGCGGTTTGTCCGAGTAGTGCATGGTAGCCACTACGGAAGGGGACGATGTCGAAGATCAAGTCTTCAATGCGGAAGTTTTCCGGTGAACTGAAGACAACCTCCAATGTTATTGAGCCCGTGCAGCGGGCCTCTACACCAGGTATTACTCCTTTAAAGTTTTTTTTAGTGGGCTTGATTCTTGATGGATCAATACCCATCTTGTGGACCGTGTCCTGATAGAGCAGGTTAAGGCTACTGCCACCGTCCATTAGGACTCGCGTAAGGTGGAATCCATCGATGATTGGGTCGAGGACCAATGCGACCGAACCTCAGTGATGGATACTTGTCGGATGGTCCCTGCGATCGAAGGTGATCAGACAGGCTAACCATGGGTTGAATTTTGGGGCGATTGGCTCTATCGCATAGACGTCCCGTAGCGCGCGCTTGCACTCCCTCTTGGGGATATCAGTGATGTATATCATAATCACCGTTTTGACTTCGGGGGGAAATTTCTTCTGTCCCCCTATTTCGGTGCGGGAGGTTCCTCATCATCGTCCTTGTTGGGTGACCCTGTCTCCTTATGTTCGACATTTAACTTGCCGGCCTGTTTGAAGACCCAACAACTTCTGTTGGTGTGGTTGGCGGGCTTGTCCAGAGTGCCATGGATCTGGCAAGGTATATCAAGTATTCGGTCCAGGCTTGATGGACCGTCTTTGTTTCGTTTAAATGGCTTCTTCTATTGACTGAGTTTGGAGCCACTGAATCCGGCGTTGACCACCGTATCCTCTGTGTTATCATTGTTGCCTCGACGCTTATGTTTGTTGCATCGGGGCCTTCCGTTGCCGTTTCAGCTTCGGAAGTGCCAGGGTTGCTGGTACTGTTGCCGCTGTGGGCTAGCCCGCTATCTTCGCCCGCGCAAAAGCGGGTCATTAGTGCTGTAAGGGCTGCCATGGACTTCAACTTTTCTTGGCTGAGGTGTCGGGCGAGCCATTTGTCGGGGATGCTGTGTTTAAAGGCCGCTAGGCTTTGGCGTTCGGACAGTCAACAATCTAGTTCTTTTTAATTAGGAACCTGGTCCAGAATTTCTCGGCCGACTCTCTGGGCTGTTGGACTATATGACTGAGGTCGTTGGCATCCGGAGGCCGAATATAAGTGCCTTGGAAGTTGTCTCTAAAGGCATCCTCCAAGTCTTCCCAGCTTCCAATAGAGTTTTCTGGTAGGCTTTTTAACCATTGTCGAGCTTGCGCTTTAAGTTTTAAGGGAAGGTATTTGATGGCGTGTAGATCATCACCGCGAGCCATGTGAATGTGGAGAAGAAAATCTTCAATCCAGACTGCGGGATCTGTTGTGCCGTCATATGATTAAATGTTCACGGGATTAAACCCTTCTGGGAACTGGTGCTCCATTACCTCATCGGTGAAGCATAGGGGGTGTGCGGTGCCTCTGTATCGGGCCATGTCGTGACGCAGTTCAGATGAAGTCTGTATGCGGTTTTCGGCTAGGGCCTGGTTATGCTTGTCACGCCAGGCTTGATAGCGGTCTTCTCGCACCGGGGCACGCCCCCGCGATCTGTAGATTGATCTGGTCTGACCTGCTCTATTTTCCAGGTCCAGTCGCAGGTCATATGTGTATCCCCGAGCTGTTGTTTCTCTGCTCTTACGGCGAGGTGGTGCAGGCTGGTTTTTGGCGTGAGTTGTTGTTCTATCCCGGCCACGTGGAGGTCGGTCGGGTCCGTCAGCCGCATTACGCGTGGGTTGTATAGGCTCTAGCACCTCATCGTTGAATTGGGGTAGCAGCTTACGCTTCAGGTAACTCTTTGGTGGGCACTCGAGGCCGTATTCTTAGGCCACAAGGACATTAGTCCATCTGTCATTGAGTAGATCTTGGTCACCTTAAAGCTTCTGCTATTTATTTTTTAGGCTTCTTACCGTGGCTATTAGCTGACGCTTAAAGGGCTCTTATTCGAGGGGTTCCTCTGGCACGATAAAATCTTTGTCGTTGAGGCTCACGTCATCCTGGAAGAGTGGTAGATAGTTGCTATCCTCCGAGTCTTTGTTCCCTGCTTGCTCATCAGGGTCGACCTACCCGTCCTCCCGATCATCCCGTTCGAATGTTGGTTCAATGGGGTCTTCTTGGTCTTCGGCGTTTTTTGGAGTATCATTGTTTCCGGTGCCAGTATTGCTGTCATTTCCGTGACGTGATTTAGAGCGGCGCCACCGATGTTGACGTTTCGGTGGTATCTCAGGAGGTTTATCCTCGACTGGGTCCTTCTCCTCATCATTGTCGCCTTCTTTAGGTGTGTCTACCATGTACATGTTGTATGAGGAAGTGGCCGTCCAGCGTCCGGTGAACGGCGGATTTTAGGCCTGCTCCTCTCCGGCATCGTTGTCCATACCTTCGATGTCTTCGGAGGTGTAGTCAAGCATGCCGGTTAGATCCTCGATAATGGCTGTAAAGTGGGTGGTGGGTGGGAAGTAAAATTCCCTATTTTCAGCCCCTAGTCCGGGCTGGGCACAATTTGGAGATGGTTCCTCTGTAATGGCGCGGGATCGCATTAAGTCCAGAGCCTCGCTTAAGGGTGAGGTTTGGATGGGGACAAAAGTTCCCTGGCCAAGCTCGCATGATGCAAACTTCGAGGGTTCAGAGCTAGTGTATGGAGAAGAGCTCGGCTTTGTGATGACTGCCAGTGGCGCTATTCTCTCCGATTCTCCAGTGTTGAGCTCTACAGCTGCAGAGAGTCTGGCGGGCCCTAAACTCCCGTCTTCGGACCTGGTGATGCGCCATGGATCTAAGGCCGGAGCGGTGGTCGGAGCCGCGAACCCTTGGAAGATCAAGTCTCCTCGGATATCAGTGACATAGTTCAGATTTCCAAAATGGATCTGGTGACGAGGCGCATAGCTGTCGGTCTGCTCCAGGTGGCCAACTGAGTTGGCACGCAGTGCGAAGCCGTCGAACACGAAGATCTGGCCGGGGAGAAAGGTCTCGTCCCCGGCAACATTGTTGTAGATGATCGATGGATCCATCGAGCCTTTCGATGACGACACAGTGGAACTCTCAATGAAAGCACTAGCGTCGGTGTCAAAACCGGCAGATCTCGGGTAGGGGGTCTCGAATTGTGCGTCTAAGGATCAAGGGTAACAGGAGGCATGGGACACAATGTTTACCCAGGTTCGGGCCCTCTTAATGGAGGTAATACCCTACTTCCTACTTGATTTACTTTGATGAGTATAGGGGTTACAAGAGTTGATCTACCTCGATGTCGTAATGGCTAAACCCTAGATGTCTGGCCTGAATGATTATGATTGCCTCTACGGACTAAACCCTCCAGTTTATATAGACACTGGAGGGGGATAGGTTTGTACAGAATCGGTTTACAGAGAAATGTATCTTCATATCCGAACACCAAACTTGTCTTCCACGCCAAGGGGAGTCCCATCCGGACACGAGGGAAAACCTTCCGTCTTGTATCTTCACGGCCCACGAGTCCAGCCCACGTCACATAGCCCGGACACCCGAGGACCCCATAATCTGGGACTTCCTCATCGTGGGCCATAGTTTTCACTAGAGGCTTCTCTCTTGAAAGAACGCATATGGTGGGTAAACAAATTACTGTTGAGCAATTTATAGAAAAGTGCAAAGTTATGATGATATCTAAGGGAATGCTCATGAATATAGGTATCACGTCTGTGACAAGTAGACCGTCCTGCCTGCTACTACTATACTCCACGCATTGACCGCTATCCAGCATGCATCTAGTGTATTAAGTTAACAAGAAGGAGTAACGCCTTAAGCAAGATGACATGATGTAGAGGGTTAGATCCAATCAATATGAAATAAAGCCCACCTTTTTATCCTTAATGGCAACAATACAAATACGTGTCATGTCCCCTTCTGTCACTGGGATTGAGCACCGCAAGATTGAACCCGTTACAAATCACCTCTCCCATTGCAAGAAAAATCAATCTAGTTGGCCAAACCAAATCAATAGATCGAAGATAAATACAAAGCTATCTTAATCATGCATACAAGAGCTTAGAGAAGTATCAAATAATATTAATAGATAATCTGATCGTAAATCTAGAATTCATCGGATCTCAACAAACGCACCGTAAAAGAAGATTACATTGAATAGATATCAAAGAACATCAAGGAGAACATTGTATCGAAGATCAAAGAGATAGAAGAAGCCATCTAGCTACTATCTATGGATCTGTAACTCTGTGGTAAAGTATGCACACATTATCAGAAGGGCAGCAAGGTTGGTGTGGAAGCCCTCCGTGATCGAATCCCCCTCTGGTGGAGTGCCAGAAAAGGCCCCAAGATGGGATCTCATGAGAACAGAAGCTTGTGATGGAGGAAAAGTATTTTGGCTGTGTCCTCTGGTATAAGGGGAATATTTGGGTATTTATAGAGCCAAGATTAGGGTTAGAGGAGCCACGGGGCCCACAAGCTCATAGGACGCCCGCCTAGGGTGCACCTGGTGAGCTTGTCGCTCACCCATGGACCTTCTGGCCTCCTCCCGAAGCTTCCTAGGTGTCTTCTGGTCCAAGAAAAATCGTCAAAAAGTTTTGTTCTGTTTGGACTCCCTTTGGTATCACTGGTACGCGTCGGTGCTATACAAATGATTTTTAACCCCTTTCCATGACGGTGTTCGGAACCATCGCCAAGTGAGTGACTGTGATAGGGGGGGGGTCCTTCCCACATGACCTAGAAACCGTCGAGATATGCCCTCCTGGCACACACGCTTGGCAAAATGAGGTCGTGTGCGACCGACGAGCGCTCAAATACGGTTATACGTACAATAGTGCTAAAAAATACAATTATATATGCGAAATCGTTTCTGGTCGTAAGTACATCCCACATAGCCAGCCCCCGCTAAACGTTCCCATTCATATGTACATTCCACATAGTCAATCCAAGGAGTACGTTTCCGTTAGTATGTACATCGCACGCGTTCTTCTATGACAAAACATTTGCGATGCGCACAACATCACAAACAGTCCATAATTTCAAAGATTTTGTGATAGATGACTATAGCAAACATTTAATGAGAAAGAACCGTGTGCGATGCTGTTGTTAATCACACACGTTTTTTCTTGGCTGATCGTGTGTGCAGTGGAGATTGATCGCACATGTAGTGGATCCTAGAAACGTGTCTGAACTCCACTCTATCGCAGACATTTCGCTTTCGCAAACCGTGTGCAGTGTAATCCCTAATTAATCCCTAATTTAAAAATCACATGTTTTGAATTTGAAAGTAGGCAATCACTTATTTCATATCCAACCATGTTTATTACAAATATAGGTTCAACCATGAATGCATAATTCGATGCACAGGTACATATACAGAAGAACTCCAGAAGCACCAAGTAAAGAATGATGAACCACAATTGTACTAAAGACTGTAAAGAGAGAGGCGAAAGACATTCTGGTTGCTACAGAAGGTGAAGTAGAATGCCCATATTGTGCCCTCCTCCAAGTGTAATGCGCGCACGACTCTAGGCCAACCCCTTGTGATGGCTACCCGTCCATCCTTCACTGTCTTCATTACGACTTCTCGATGCTCAATGTAGTCTGGATGAAATACTTTAACCTTCATTGCATGTCCACCAATCATGTACTTTGCGAGGTAATCTTGAGTGAACTTCTTCGGGAACCACTACGACCGAAAAAGATTCAGACATTGTTGTCTAACAACTCATTATGGGCAGTAAAAAGAGAAGGATGCAGAGTTTGTAGTTACCATCCTACAACTCACTGTTGTGCTGGATAGAGCATAAACAAATAATTTGCTTGCCACCATTCATATCTTTTTGCTAATAATCCTTATCAGTTTCCTCACTTGATGCTTGTTCATGAATATCTCATTGCCCCATACGCAAAAAGGGTCGATGCGTGGATCCTTGCCAAGGGCATATGTACCTACAAGCAACAAGTCAATACTAGAAGCTAGCAAGTGTCCAGGCCTGGATCTATATGCACTACATTATGGAACGACGGGGGGAGTACAACCGAGGGATGAAGCTAACCTCGGCAGAAAATGGTGGCCACTCCTGTTGTCCTCCTGCATAAGTTGTGGAAAGGCATGATAAGTACATCAACCTTAGCATTAAAAATATATAACAAAGGTAAACAACATCATCTCCAAATGTTAGCTTGAATGTGTTGGTTTCAGCATGCTATTAAAGCAGATATAAAATGGAAGGCAATGTTACCGGCAGCAGGCTTAACAGCCATCAAATATTGCAATTCAAACTGGTATTGTTGAAAATGAATAGAACATAGGTAATGCTTAAACATCACACTGGATAGACGTGTAAAACTAAAATAAAGGGCATGTGTTAACTACACCAGGCATAACTGAAACCAAATATAGCCGTCCAAACTGGTACCGATAAAGTCGAGCGGCACAGTTCTGACTTGCACATAATGAACAACACATTATGAATAACTGAAATAAACAAGGCATAAATGATTAGTATAACAACCAAATATAGCCATTGAAAACAGGACAAAGTCTCATTGCAACCAACCTAACAAGCAAATACAGATAAACAGGGCATATGCTTGAAAACTGGAAAAATGCTCACTGCAACCAACCTAACAAGCAAACATAGATAAACAAGGCATCTACTTGAAAACTGGACAAATGCTAAAAAACAACCTAACAAGCAAATACAGATAAACAAGGTATCTCCTTGATAACTGGACAAATGCTCACTGCAACCAAACTAAGAACCAAATACATATAAACAAGGCATCTGCTCGATAACTGAAAAAATGCTCACTTCAACCAACCTAACAACCAAATACAGATAAACAAGGCATCCACTCACTATAAACAACCAAATTTAGCCATTCGTGAAACTAATGTGGACAATTCATACTCAAACATCACATAGCCCTATTGAACAATACATTTTTGCTTAACTACAATAATTAAACATGACACAGTTAAAGCATGTAACATCCCAAATTTTCAATTTGGAATGTTATACATTAGATCATCATTACATATCATATTTTATTGCATTTTGGCTTGATCCTAGAAATTTTACTCAACTCGAGGACCCTCGGAGAGAGTTGGGAATTTCGTTATTTTCATATTTGGGTTTTCCCAAATTTTGAAAATAGGATCATTTGATTTTATTTATTTTATCTTCAATTATTTCTATTATAAAAATATGAGAGATGGAATAAAATGACTTTCCCAAAATAAAGAAATAATGAGGATTTAATAAAAAAATCAAATAAGATTTTATTTCGGAGTTTTTGGCTATTTTATTTTGAATTTAAGAAAATTGCACGTTTTTCAAAACTGCATTTTAGGGCCAAGAAAATGTTCATCTCGTCCTAAATATTTTATTTAGACTGTGAAAATTTATTTTGGCATTTTTAGAATTTTATTTTATTTTTTAGATTTTTCTTAGTTCCCGCGAATTGTTTAAAAAAAACTTCGAGCGCCCGACTGGGCCGAGGCCCAGCCGAGCCAACCCATGTCCCGCCCCGTGCCGCCGTCTCCCTCCTGGAGACCGCAGCCGCCACCACCGACTTGGACCGGAGTCCGAGCCGGACTCCTCCTCCCCGCCGCCTTGCCCCCTTCCCCAAGCCACCCCCTCCCCCTCTTAAATACCCCCCAACCCCGCCGCCTCACCCCGTCCCGCCCCGCCGCCGAAACCACCCCGCC